>NC_056729.1:1485859343-1485927035 GCF_019279795.1 Protopterus annectens
CCCTAATTTACACATTTCATTTCACAGCTCCAACCTCCTTTCACATTTAATAGGATTACAGCCAGATTTCGCTACTTGAAGTCAAGTTATTAAAATAGCCTACTTCATCATCTGCTCTACCCTTTCATTCTTAAAGGATGTAAGCAAGCCTGATTTTAAACTTCTCTGAGCACTTAAAACAGTTCTGCAAAAATAAAAAATGATTCTAATATCAGAAGGTGTTCTGTTGCTCTAATTTGTTATTACTGCAGGGGAAATACTGAATTTGTGTTCTCTAAACAGTGTAATAGAGGATATTATATCCTGGCACTTTTACACATTTATAAACTAAAGGCATGTTTGTTTAAATGCAGAGGGGACACTAGACATAGTATATAAGTGACCCTGTTTCACTGTCTTGAATTGCCCTAACATTGAGTGCTCCAATATTACTACAGTACATCTCCACCCATGTTATTGGCTATTTGCTCATTTAGTAACCACTTAACTCGATGACAGCTCATGCAGCACAGTAATTTATCACTCACCAGCTCTTCTCTGTACTCACCTTTAGTAGAGCATTTATTTGGAGCAAAGAGAGACAATGATCAGCCAGAGCTACAGAATGATTGGCTCAGTCAACATGAAAAAATCAAAGGGTGCTTGTCAGTGCCCATAATAATGGAGGTTGACCACAGATATTTAAAAAGGGAACGCGTTCTGAAAAAAAAAAACAGAGAAAGACAAGAATGGATAAACATTCTTACTTAGACAGCTGTAGCATTTCAACAAGAGAGATAATATAAATGCGTAGAATAATGTCATAATTCACAAAAATATTACTACTAATATTTTTAAATATTGCACAGTATTATAAATCAAAACATGCATTTTTTTATGATGACACTCCTAGTAAAATCATTTGTCAGTGTTGTTAGTAACATTTTGTTCTTTCAGTTAGAGCATACAGTCATGTTTTCTGGCACACAAGTCAAGCCACATAATTCAGGAAATGTTGTTGTTTTGTACTGTGGTGTATTATGACAGTATATTAGTCACATGTTGATTCCCTGCTTGCAGTGTGCCAGTTTACAAGTATATCATTTTATTTATTTCAGATGTGTGAAATATTAGAACATATTAGCAAAGACAGTACTAGAGTACTGTTTAATCCAGTTTACGACGAAGCCCTTATTATGCATGGTACCCTGATTTTTGGACAAAAATGTCACTGTACGTTCTGATTCCAAATGTGGTTACTGTAACATGTTGCTTAACTCTGCAATGAATCTGCAGCTGTTGCCGAGATCTCTCATCATTTAGCGACCTAGATGTCTAGAAGTTATATGATATGGAGTCATAGAAAGATTGCTTTATGTATTTTCTAAGTTATACAATAGTAAATCTACATAGAATACAAAGACATATCTGTTTGAATCTCAGGACATCTGTTAACAGACATATCAGGATGTATATGATATATACTCACATTTCATGTATAATTCACACATCCCTCTGTACTGAAATTAAAAGCAAAGAAACAGCAGGCCATGCAGTAGAAACTAATGAGTGAAACTAGCATAAGTATCCACAGACTCCGATATAAAAGGGGTATATATGAGGGACCCACCCTTCGGTAATTGCTATTCAAAATCTTTATAAGTAGCATTAATGATGGGGATCCAATATGGATACTTAAACCAGAGTGATTATTGTAATGTCATTGGAAGATACCTTCATAGTTCATGATTACTTTACAGAATTGAATGGATGGTATGCCAACAGATGGATTACACTACCATTTGGAAGGAGCATTGTGAATACCACATACACAAGGGGGGAAAAGGTACAGAATGTAGGTGATAAATTGGGTCTATATTATATTCTCAAAAGCTGACAATGTCGAATCTGACATTGTCGACACGAGAATATCGAACGCTCAGAATTTCGAGTGTGTAAACAGAAATCTCTGTAAGGGGAGATTTCCATTTTCTGCAATGAAGTGCAGTCTCGGAGTTGGTATATTTAAGTAGCGGGGGGAGTGGGGGGTGCAGGGGGGCTTGCTTAAACCCATTAGGGTACTTTTTTCTTTTTTTTTTTTTCTGTCTTTTTATAAGGTCGATGTTTGAAGACATCGATCATATGGTGTTGTTCGATGTTTTCAAACGTTGATCTTATAATATAGACCCAATAAATTACCCATCTGGGTACAGTTTTAATAACAAGCTCAAATCTGATCATGAATATATTCAAAAGCGTAATGAAACAATTTTTTTCCATTGATTTCCTGTGATTTGCCCAAAGATTTCAAATAAAATCAGGAGATCAAGGAGATATGAACAAAATGTATTCCCCCCACCCCAGTGTTCCATATAGTATTATATTTATTATATATTTAAATATGTTGTGCATAGGCTGCATCCCATGCAGAATCATTGTTTTGTTGTTTTTAGACACAGTCATTGATGTGCAATGTAGTCTGTTTTTAGCAGAACTTTTTCTGCTGATGTGCTTGCTTTTATAGAGCTACTCACATTGTTTAGTACACTATATTACTTATTTTCTTAGCTTAAACACATTAAATACAGTGTGTATCAGTCTCACTGTTCCCTCAAGACAGCTTCTTGGCTTAGTCATGTAGTCAGGGTACAAGCTATGACTAGAAACGGACTCATCTCTTCATTTTGTACATCAAGACAGTTACTGTCCCAACCTGTATAACCAAAACTCTCTTCATTTGAAATGGCATTGTCACTTGACATTGTTACAAAACTTAAGTGGTCAGAGTGATTCCTGTATGATATACCTGAGTCAGTCCCTTGGACTCAGTACAAAAGTGGACTTTCCTTATTAACAAAAGTTTCTGAAACTTACTGTAACTTCTCCCCTGTGGCAACCAAGAGACATACTTCATCTTCTTCGTTAAAAGTTAAGTCCCTTGTGTGCTTGTCATGTGGAACCTTTCCATGTACTGTTTGTTCTGCACATGTCCAGTTAAACTTTATTTCATTAAGCCCAATATGGCTCTATCATCTCTGCTTAAGAACAGATCTGCAGGTATTTGCAGTGTACTACAATTTGGAGTTTTTTTGTACTGTAACATGAAAAGTAAAATTTCATTTTTATTTTCTGTTATGGCGTTGATTATTTCTTCATACCTCCCTGAAAGGTTTGTGCAAATCTCTCCAATAAATCTTTTAATTCAGGGTGCTGTGGTAAAGTGGGGGAATACATTATTCCATTTTACATAACAAAACAACAAAATTCTGATATAAATCGGGCTCCATTGGCAGTGATAATGTATTCAGGATGACCATAAGCAGTAGAAAGTTGTTTTTTCGGATGATTAATGTTAGCCTGAGATATGAGTTCAGGCATGCAGAATAATTTTATCAGTTTCACATACAGATTCACTGCTATCATGAATCATTTATAAATGCACCTGTAAAATCAGCATGTGAGGTGGAGAATGCAGCAAGAGTCACAATGCCATGACACAGCACTAAATATCAAGGATATCACAGCATAATGAGTCCCAGTGTTGTTTAGTTTTGTAGTAAGATCAGTATATCAACAGAATTCCAGGAAAAGGACTACATCAAGGGTGAACTGTAGCAAAGACTCCACACTGCACAAGGTCACATGGCTAACATGACAAGAACAATAATGTGGTATGTCTGACGCTATGTTCATTCACACATACAATGTCGTGCCTCAAGACAGGTCACACAGGGCCAACTCAGTGTAACATATAACTGGAGTGGAAAAGGGGATAGACAGAAAGGCAGAACAAGGGCAAGAACAAGCAGAGAAAACACACACACACGCACACACACACACACACACACACACACACACACACACACACACACAAACAAATGCACACATGAATAACCAGAAGGAAAGATAGGTGAAGTTGGGAAAAAAAGGCACTTTTTTGGGAGGGGGTGCCCATTTTACTTTTTTGAAGAAGAGGGGAAGATGGGGATGGTAACAAGAAGCTTCTGTGGGAAAGAAAATGGGATCAAGGAAGGTAGCATGGGCAAGCAAACATAAAACATATACAGAGACATACAGGGTGTTATGGCCATCAAAGGGGGAAACAACAGTGAAGAGACACAGATACTTACAGGGAGGACAACTGATGATGAGGATGACTGAACTACAACAAGTTAGGTGGAATGATACATAATGAAGGGAAATACTATTACAGGGGGATAGGGCATGATCCAGTATATGTCTGCCTAGTCCAGAATTGATCCTACCCAGATATCAGTCCCTTCCATGGCTGATATTGCAGGCAGGCTGAGCCCTTATTTGCCAAATAGTTTAGGCCATCTAGTCATATGATTTTAGCAGCCACACCAAGAGGTTCTGATATTGGATCCCATCTGTCAGCATGCTTTGGACTAGACCAGCTACTGCAGCATACACCAGATGTTTAACAGGGACCTTTCTGAGCCACTGTGACACTGCCAGCCCAGCTATCTGGAATTTTGTAAATAATTATATGTCATTTGTGAATATCAACATGATTCATATGCTTGTCTTACAAATGTAGGAGAATTATATGTTATGTGTATATTATACTACTGCTGCAGAAGTGTGTGTTGAACAGGTTTTGTACAGTGCTGAGCTTCAAGGATATGTCCACAGTGTCCCCTACTGGAATAGAACAGAAATGTATATAAACTATATAGCTGTGCAAATGTATGTTTTAATAGTATAATCTGGAACATACAGAGTCGACTTACAAAACTTCAAAATATAAGTTGAAATTAAAGTGTTTTATGATTGTGTTATCTCAGTGAAGGAGACACAATGTCTAGAGCTAGAGTTTTTCTATTGTCTTGGAGAGAAGTAATTACTAGGTCTAAAATATAAAAATGTTTAATTGTTTTACGACTTCCAGCTCTAAGCAAACATCTCAGAGATGTGTATTTTTAATACAGAGATGTTAGTTTCTATTAGCCTGGGAATTGAAGGCAGGTGACAAAGAGTGATGTCATCCAAGCTGACCCAACAGTAATGTCTGATATTAATTTAAGAACTCTCTCAGAGAGAGATTTTGCATTTTGTATTTTGTCTTGGACCTAGAAACATCCATCATCAGCACTTCTGCCTGTGTGTTGTCAGTAAGTAAGCCTTAGGGCATAGTATCTCTCTCAGATATAGATAGGAATATAGTAAATATTAGTTTAGATGTTATCTGTATTTATTTGAGACTGTCCTGCAATGTTGTTTTAAAATATTTCCTGTGATTCTGAACTATGAAGTAACTGTGTTGATTGAGTATTATCTTGTTCTTTTATTTATTATTAAATATATTTAAACCTATCTTTGTGGCTGATATTTGTGAGACATATTTAAGCTCTTTGAGTACTTGCATATGTATTTGGCGAAACTGTACAGGCCACTCCTAAATAGCCTTGCTCTTGGTCACACTTACAATTTCAATAATAGTAACATTACACAGTAGGATTGGTCACCCTTTGTAAGGTACATAGCTGATAAAGAGGGGTTGGTGGCAGTGATAACTACCTTATAGTTTGGGCAGAAGGGGGCATAGCTAGTAAACCTGTGCCAGCCTTCCCCAGGTGTGTGTGTCTGTACGTAAATCAAATCTCAAAGTGTGTGTGTGTCAGCTACTTGGGCAGAGACACAAAGCACTGGTTGGACAGAGAGGGTTTTGGAGGTCTTGGCTTGACCCCTCAGCTGAGATCATAACCGTATAGCTGTGCCAGTGTGGAGTCTTATTGGGGATCTGGAGAAATGGGGAGAAACCAGCCCCAGACTGACTGTGATCTCTGTGCACTCTTAAGAGAAATTATACTTTACTGTGTGTGTACTTGTCATCCTCCCATTGTTTATGTCCCTCACTGGTGCCAATGGTGAGGATTGAGGCTCCTTGATTGCTGGGCCAGTGCAGAGGTGTCATATTAATTGGTTAGCAGTGGTGGGATACCCACATCACATATTAACTGGGTGATAGTGGTGAGATAGCCACATCACATATTAACTGGCTTGTAGTGGGGTGGATATTGAATTCCTGTAGCCTGTGTACAGTGGTCACTGAAGGTGTTTGTACTCTCAATCAGCCACGCAGTGAACATTCATTTTTCATATCACAATTGTTTTATTTTTTTGTTAGCTTAGTTAGTCAGGGAGAGCAGGCAAGCATGTCAGCAGAGGAGTATGGCAAGCTGACAAGCAGCCTGTTGGTTGAAATGTGCCAGGCTAAAGGACTGATGCATGCCAACCTGACTAAAGTGGATATGATTGCGGCTTTAGTCACAGCTGCATCAAAGAATAGCAGCCAGGAGGACAATCAGACTGGCCGTGGAGATGTACAACTCTCAGAAAATGGACAGCTCAACCTTTCCACAGAGGACTTAAAAATCCATCTGGAGTTAAAAGAGACTTGAGCTGGAGGCCAAGCATTTGGAAAAAGAGGCGGCAGTGAGACTGAGACATCTAGAGACTGAGAAAAATGAGAAACTGCAATGTCTGAAGGCTAAGAAAAATGAGAAACTGCCATGTCTGGAAGCTGAGGAGAAGGAGAAGCAGAGGCAACATGAAAAGAAGATGCTAACTCTTCACCAGAGATATGGAGGTAATGGAGTACCTGAACCCCAGAAGCAACAAAGGTCAGTAAATTTTCAGAGAGGGATCATTTTGATAGTTTCATTCATATGTTTGAGAGGGTATGCAAACAGTATAATGTTAACCAAGGGCTCTGGGTATGGTTCCTGACCCCCTTACTCCATGATAAAGCTGTAACTGTAATTTCTAAACTGTCTAATACTGATTGTTTAAATTAAAATGTTGTAAAGAACTGTCTTTTAGAGTGTTTTATGTTAACACCTGAATCTTATAGGAAAAAGTTAAGTGGGCATAGACGCAAAGCAGATGAAATTGTGTGTGAATATGTTGCTGAACTAAGCACTTATTTTCATAGGTGGGTGAGTGGATGTCAGGTCACCACTTTATGAAGGGCTGGCAGACCTTTTGGTGAGGGAACAAGCCCTTAGTACTCTGCCTGAGGACATGAGAATCTGGTTAGCTGATAGACAATGCACTACTGCAGATGAGTTGGGGAAGAAGGGAGACTTATACCTAGCAAGCAGGGCATCACATCACAGGAAAGGGACACCCAGTGCTGCTCATGGATCTAAGGGAACATATGGTGAGCAGCCCAGACTGCCTCAACAGAGTCTGCCAGTAGCAGGGGAAGCCACTAGTCCAGGTACACGTCCAGGACCAAGGGTTAAATGTTTTAAATGCAACCAGTGGGGCCATGTAGCATATAGATGTCCATGGAGGCAAGGTGGGAAGCAAAAGGTGGGAGAGTTAGTAAGTGGAAATGACAAAATGCCAACAGTAGGTTGTCTTGAGACAACAAGGGTACCAAACTACCACAAGATGTTCTATCCTGTCTTAGTGAATGGGAAAGAGGCCATTGCTAAGAGAGACACAGCCACTGACCTAACCATTGTAAAGAATGTGATGGTTAAAGAGGAGCACTACTTGCCTGGGCAGTCTACTCCAGTCAGAGCTTTAGGGTGGACCCCATTCCAAATACCTTTAGCTAGGATTCACCTTGACTGCAAGGGTGGAAAAGGAAGCCAGCAAGTAGGTATGTTTGAGGATATCCCTGCAGATGTCCTGATAGGGAATAATTTTGATAATGCAGTAACATGTGTGCATGCAGTTACATGCAGTCAGGCTTGGAGACAAGCATGTGGGTCTGGTAGCCTGGGAGAGACCCAGACAGATCACACACTTGCAGCCAGGACTGGTGTGGTGGTTACTTTGGGGAGGGACCTACCCTGTAGCAGTGAGACTAAAGTTGAGCCACAGCTGCTTGTGGGTACTGATGTTCCCTTAGACACAGTGACTGCAAGGGCAGAGGTGAGTAGTAGTACCCAGGCTGACAGTGAGGTACCACTGTTAGAGAATACCAGACTTTCTGTGGAAGGGGAGCTAGGAAGGGTTACCAGGAGAGAGTTGAGACAGGCTCAGCTCTCAGATCTTACATTACAAGGCCTGAGGAAGGTAGACAGTGAGGCAACTGATTGTCAAGGAAAAGGGAAATCTGTATACTGGGGCAAAGGGTTACTGTATAGAGAGTGGACTCCTGAGGGAGGGCTAGATGGTGAGAGAATACAGCAGTTGGTAGTGCAAGCAAACAAAAAATGAAAAACAAACCAGTAACACAAGCGTAAAGCGAGTAGAAACACAATGAGAGCAAATAAAATCCAAAGAACCGTTTAATGAGCACTTTCGGTGTAGTCTGTGCCTCACCTTCATCAGACAAAAAACATTCAATTAACAATCTATTTATATTAATTCCAATCAATTAACCTAATTAGAATAGCTTCATAAGAAGTTAAAAGTAAATCGCAGTGCCCAGAGCCTACTATCTGGCACTTCTAGCCATATCCCATGACATTCCATTTGCATGTCATATGGCCATAAAGCATACAAACAGATATAGTATGCAGAACTTTTAATGGCCTGGGATTTCCAGAGATGTAACAGGGTACTGCATGACCTGTGAGCAGTGCCAAATAATTGGCAAGGCAGGGGACAAGGTCAAAGCTCATTTAATGCCTTTGCCTGTGATTAAGAAGCCATTTCAGAGGGCAGTTATGGATATTGTGGGGCTTCTGATTACCCAAGTTCAACAGGGAAGAAGTATATCCTAGTGGTAGTAGATTATGCTACAGATACCCTGAGGCAGTGGCAGGCAGAAAAGGGTGCAAATGCTTTGTTAGAGTTTTTCAGCAGGGTATGTTTCCCAAAAGAAATATTGACTGACAGAGGTGCCAATTTCATGTCAGACCTGCTGGCTTGCCTGTGGAAACACTGTGGGGTGAGGTACCTAAAGAACACCCCCTACCAGCCCCAGACTAATGGTCTTGTTGAGAGGTTAAACTTTACACTAAACACCATGCTATGGGGATTTGCAGACCAGCTTAACAGGGAGTGGGACAAATATTTGCCCTGTCTGTTTGCTTAGAGAGAGGTGCCCCAGGAATCAACAGGTTTTTCACCCTTCAAGTTGATGTACAGGCATAGAGTGATGGAACCTCTAGATTTGATTCAATATGAGTGGGAGGGTGACGGAGGAATCCCACAAGGAGTCTGTTGTAGCATATGTCCTAAACCTCAGGACAAGCTTCAGGGAGCTCATGAGCTTGGCCCAGAAGAACCTGGCAGAATCCCAACATCAGAAAAAGGTTTGGTATGACAGGAATGCTCAAGCAAGAGAGTATGCTGTGGGGCAGCAGGTTATGGTTCTCATTCCTGTCAGACACAACAAGTTGCAGGCAGCTTGGGAGGGTCCCTTCAAAGTAGTAAGGAAGGTCAGTGATGTTAACTACATGGTACAACTGCTAGGTGGGAGGCAGGAGCACAAACTGTACCATGTTAACATGATGAAATCTTACCATGACAGGGAGGCCCTTGTGCTAAGTATTTGCAGTACAAGGCAGGAGGTGTCTGAGGGGGAACTATGGCTACAGGGAGCCAGACAGCCAAATCCCAAATTACTATGGGGAGCCTAGGATTGCAGGCATATGATAGGACAGTGCACCACTGTACTGGGGTCAGCAATGCCAAGGCAGATGGAATCTCAAGACAGGTTATGGGGTAGTATATTCCCAGACAGGCTTACCCTCTCAAGCAATGTTTCTCAAGGGTCACTTGAAAAACTAGCTTGAGTTTTTGGGGTGGGGGAGAAATGTCACAAAAGGAAATTATTGTGCTATCTAGAATTTTGTAAATAATCATATGTCATTTGTGAATATTAATATGATTTATATAGAAGTGTGACAGAGTGAGATACTGCCAGCACAGCTGTCTGGAATTTTGTAAATGGTTATGTGTCATTTGTGAATATCAACATGATTCATATGCTTGTGTTACAAATGTATTAGAACGGTATATCATAGAAGGTTAACTTGCAAAATGTCAGAAAAAAATAGTTGAAATTAAATTATTTTATAACCACGTAATAAAAGAGATGTTATCTTTCAGTTTCTGTAAAACAGTAATGTCTAGAACTAGAAGCTATTTGTATTGTCTTTAAGTGTGGAGAAATGTAAATTATTTTTCGACTTCCATAATTTGCCAAAAGACCTAAGGTCTATGTGTTTACGCAGGTAGATGCTAAAATCAATGGTTTTCACCTGGGATATCAGATGACAAGAAGTGATGTGATGCTGCAAGTATCCCGGCAGCAATATTTCAGATATTAATTTAAGAACTCTCTGAGAGAGAGACTGCATTTTTGTATTTGTCTTTGACCTGACAGCATCAGTTGGGAAAACCCACTCACCACATCTGTCTTGCCTTGCTATGAGTAAGTAAGTCTAGGGTAAAGTAATTTTGCTTAGATACAGTAAAGAATATAGTAAAGATTAGTTTAGATGTTTTCTGTAATTATTTGAGGCTGTCCTGCAATGCTGTTTTAAATATTTCCTGTGATTTTGAACTCTGAAGTTACTGTGATGATTTACTGTGTATTTTCTTGTTCTTTTATTACTTATTATTAAATATATTTAAACTTATCTTTGTGGCTGATATTTGTGAGACATATTTAAGCTCTTACAGTATTTGCATATCTATTTGGTGACACTGTGCAGGCCACTCCTGGTGCTTGGTCAGAACTACCATTTGGATTATTAGCAACATTACAAAGGAAGGTTGGACACCCTTTGCTAAGGGCTTTAAAGTAGCTGTTAAGTACTGGCTGGTGGTGGTGAAAACTACCTTATAGCCTGGGCAGAAGGGGGCATAGCTAGTAAACCTGTGCCAGCCTTTCTCGTGTGTGTGTGTGTGTGTGTGTGTGTGTGTGTGTGTGTGTGTGTGTGTGTGTGTGTGTGTGTGTAAATCAAACCTCAGTGTGTGTGTGTGTGTGTGTGTGTGTGTCAGCTACTTGGGCAGGGACACAAAGCACTGGTTGGCCAGAGAGGGTGCTGGAGGTCTTGGTTTGGCCACTCAGCTAAGATCTCAACACTATAGAGTCTTACTTGTAATCTGGAGAAAGAGGGAGAAACCAGCCCCAGACTGACTGTGGTCTCTGTGTGCTCTTAAGGGAAATTGCAATTTACTGTATGTGTACTTGTCATCCTCCCAGTGTGTACATCCTCCACTGTTGTCAGTGGTGAGGACTGAGGTTTCTTGATTACTGGGCCAGTGCAGGGGCATCACAGGGCCTTATACAAAAAGTCGATCATGTGTATAAGGATTCTTGGGACTTTTTGGAGAAATGTAATAAATTGGTTTATGATGATAACTATACATTTATAACAGCAGACGTTAATGATCTGTTCACTTTCACACTGCATTCTATATAGATAGAATGTTTCATCAACTTTTTATATAAGGAAGGTGGATTGAGTCAGGGTAAAATTAATACATATGATGATTTGATGGATTTAGTATTAAAAAATATATTTTTTATATTTTGAAGGACAGTATTTTTGCAAGAAAAGGGAGTCGCTATGTGGTCATTGTGCCACCTCCTTTTTGCAAATATTGTGGTGAAAGAATGGGAGAGGAAATTTGCCTTCAACAGTAAATGTTTTGGGTCCTGGTGCCTATTTACAAGGTACCTGGATGACATATTTATTGTATGGAAAGATGAAATAGAGAAGATACCATCATGTATTAACAATTTAAATGAAACCACTGAATTTTTAGTGTTTTCTCATGAAATAGGGGTGGATAGTATTTCCTACTTGGATGTTCAGTTGGCTAAGGATAAAGTACATAAAAGATTCAGATCTAAGATATTTAGGAAACCAACATATTCACATTCTTTCCTGCATTATATGAGTGCACACCCTGCAGAACAGAAAAAAAGGTTGTGGTGAAAGGACAATTTGTCTGAGTTGCTCAAATGGTGCCAGATTTGTGAGACTTCATAGAGGAATGTTCTGTTATGAAGAGCATTTTCATTAAAGGGGGTTATCCAGGAAATTTTGTGGATGGGTGCATGCAAGAGGTTATAATTAAGAGGAATAACCAAAATGTTACCCCTATTTTGAAGAACAAAGTAGAAATCATTCCAACCCTGAATGAAGTGAGGTCAAGTGGGTGTCAATTTAATGCTAGGATTATATTAATAAACACCTACTCTATGGACAGTGTAACCATTAAATGGATCCTTGAGAAAAATTAGTCTTTATTAGACGAGCATAAGGAATTAAAACAAAAAGTGGGTGATAAGCCAGTAATTGTGTGTAAAAATGGAAGGCATTTTAAGAATATTTTTGTGTATAAAACAGAAGGTGTTTTAAGAATATTTTTGAGTTGATTAAGGAATCCAGTCATAAGAACAAAAATATGGGATTAGTGGATGCAGACATTGTCACTATTGTAAACACATACTTAATGGTGAAACATTTGTAGTAAACAATACAACATTCAAAGTAAAAGGGAAATATAACTGTGACACTATGGGGTTAGTGTATGTGGTGCTGTGTCAACAGTGCCCAAGGTTCTATATAGGAAAGACAAAGAGAAAAATAAAAGAAAAGATTTACAAATACCTCCATGAAATTAGGAAAAAAAAATGACTAATGCATTATTCAAGCCTATTGAATATTTCTCTGATCATAGTTTTAAATTTATTATTTTAGAAAAGGTAGCCAGAGATCCTAGGGGGGGACCATGGGCAATATTTCTTGAGAAAAAAGAATTTTTTGGCAGGTCCACTTACATGCAGGTTATGCACCAGGCTTGAATGAGGTTTCCTTAATCTCTTGTATTTTAAAAATTAGAGCATATATGAGATAACAAACAAGCAGACGACAGTGCGGTCACCATGCAAAAGGATAAAAAGTCTTTTAATGAGTATATATGAGATAATTGGAAACTGGTGTTACTATGTGCTCGGCAATGAGTTGGATCATTTTTATTTTTGCATTTGAATTTGTATATTTGTAGCTGAATATTATTTGTACTGTTTTAATATAGATTTTAGGGTTATCGCTTTAAGGGATTAATTGATTAGTGAGTCATGTGACTTTTTAAAGTTTTTAAAAATCAGTGATACTTGTTCGTGCTTTATCTGATGAAGTTTTGGGTTGACTGAGATGAAAGCACTTATCTTATCTTACTGTGTTATTAAACAGAGGTACGTTTCACCATTGTGTTTCTGACTCATTTATTGCAGAGATTCAAACATATTGGATCTGGTACTCACCAACATGGGTGAGGACAGCAAACGTCATGTTCTCACTGTCTCCTTCAAAATAAAAATCAACCTGGAAATCCAACTAAACCTGTAACAGGAGCTATTCTAATGCATAGTACATCCTATGCCTCCCTGAACCCGAAGGCCGCAGCAACCTAAGCAGAATTGTTCAGAGAAACTGTACACAAGCATGTGAATGGCTGCATTGAGGCTGATGTACCTACCAGAAGTAAGTTGATAACAAACACCAAAAGCAAACCACACTGGTGGAATCCAAACCATAAGAGGGTATGTAACAAAAGGAAAAAAGTCATGGTCAAAATCAGAAAGTGCTACTCTCAGAAAGACAGGAACTCACTATTTAAACTAAGCAAGAAACTAGGTGGACTAATTAAGTTCTGTAAGGTCAACTATGAGGTCAAGATAGACTCTCATGCTAAGAACAACCATAAGCCCTTCTTCAGCTATGTCTGAAAACCTTAAAGGTAACACACAGTGGTGCGCTGAATTGGTGGTAAATGGCACCAACTTCAGTGAGCAGAGAGACATAGTGAATCTACTGGCTAACAAATTCAGCTCAAACTTCATCCCCACTCCCCCTGCTACCCACTGTGAAATCTGTTGTAGCATATCCTTCCCAATAATTAGCTAATCAAGGCTAAAAATGCTGCCTCAGTGGTCTCCAACAATACTCTGGGCTACTTCCTAAATAGCTTAAAACTTGACCTTTGAGGACCAATTGAGGCCCTTTTTAACTTTAGCCTCAAAACAGGTTGCATACCCAGTGAATGGAGGACTGCAATGGTCATTGCTCTTCACAAGGATGGTCCATCAACTGACTCTGGAAACAATAAACCCATCATTCTGACAAGTCTAATATACAAAGCCATGGAAAAATGTATTATAGAAATGATCAACAAGGGCATTGGCAACCTACAAAGACTGGACTCATCCTAGTTTGGCTTTGTCAAGGGAAGGTTTACCTACTTAACCTGGTAGACTACTTTAGGAGTGTCACCAAAGAAATTCACGAGGGGAAGAGGGTGCATACCGCCTACTTTGATCTGGATAAGACATTCAGTACCATCCCAGACTCAGGTATTGTTGTCAAACTCACCAAACTAGGCATAAATCCCTACATAACTCACTGGATTCTCAGCTGACTCACATATAAGTCCCAATAAATCAGGACCGTTGAGACCACCTCCACCAAGAGACAGGTCACTAGAGGTGTACCTCAGGGGTCCATGCTGGGCCATCTCCTATCTGGCATCTTCTTGCCAGAAGTCAAAGCTAATGTCAAGGGCTTCTGGATCACCAAGTTCTCATTTGACAGTAAACTGGGAGCTATCATAGAGTCTCCATATCACACTAACATCCTGCAAATGGGCCTAACACAGACAAATGACAGGTGCTAAAGCCATGGTTTAAAATTCATCATCACTGTAGTGTCCTTTGGGAAAACCCCGTTGATAAAACACCCTTAAGAGCTAAAGTGGTAGTTAAGTATTTGGGAACATATCTAGACAATCTGGCCTTCGACCAACACATAGCCAAGAAAGTAACAAAGTCATTTTATGATACCCAACTTATAAATAAAGGTATGGCATTCAGGTCCAAGGAAGTTATAGTACCACTTTACTCGGCTCTTATCAGACCCATCACTGAATACAATATGCAACAGCTGGAACACCCATAGTGGTTCCTCACCAGGAGAATGCAGGGTAATATCACACTGTCCTACACACATCACCTTAAGGCCATACCTCTATACTTAGTTTCTTCAGGTTACTGAGAAGTGATCTATGCTTGGTATATAAGGCATCCTCAGATCCAGCCCTGAATGGTCTTTTGTACATCTGCAAAATGAACAGCACTAGAAACAACATATCCAAGGATTTACATGTTGCCTGTATCATAAATAAAAAATGCTGGTGAAACCAGTATGTGTCTCAAAGGATCTCCACTCTGTGGAATAGCCCCCCATCCATGTGAAGCAGAGTTCATCCCTGACCCTATTCAAACATAACCATGACCATTGGATATAAAATCATAAATTCACTCCTGGTCTGGCCCCTATGTCTTTAAAGGACAGAGACAGACAGTAAGTAATATATTACCTAACATACTCAACACACACACAAAGTCTTTAGCCACCTCCATATTAGAATACCCCTCCTAACAGACACCCAAGGTAAATGGGGACTCAATCAGGTTGGGTTGCATGGTTAGTCTTATAAAGGCCCTGGTGGTTGTTAGCCTAGTTAGTACATTGACTGATCATGCTGGATGTCACACATTGCCTAGGTATATACTAACTAGGCTAACTATACTAACTAGGCCCTGGTGGTTGTTAGCCTAGTTAGTATATACCTAGGTAATGTGTGACATCCAGCATGATCAGTCAGTGCACTGTAATGCATGGCCTGGCTGTGCTGATGCATGCATTAGTTTTATTCTTTGTTAACATTATCAGTGCTTACAGCTGTGGGCCAAAAGTTGCCTTTTTGTGTGAGCCACAGCATGGGCTGCTGCTGCATCCATCTCATTCTCCACTGCTGCAACAGGTCTGTCAGCCAGTACTGCAATATTGCAAAGCTGTACCTGTTTCTGTACTATAACACTGTGTAAGACATGTATCTAGAGCATTTCTCCCTGGGCCTCCACTGAAAAGAGACTCTGTCCTAGTCAGGACTTTCCCGGTCAACAAATGTTAAATAAATAAATGGTGGACACCATAAAAAAACTGACTGCAAGTCACAAGTACATACTGCAGTATGCTACCAGATGCATCCAATCAGCAGAAGCATGCCTTCAGACTTCTGAAAACATGTTTGGCAATGTCCTGTCTCTGTGAATGTGCAGTGTTGTACACCACTTCTGTATGCCACCTGTGTATATTTTAAAATTCACATTGAGTATTCTTTAAACCTTTCTTAGAAAACAATGCATGAATCAGTCACTCAAGTGTAACAGATATACTCCTCATTCTGCATCTATTTCCATGTCAGTCTATTTACCATTTATAATAAATACAGACAGAAACAATTCTGAATTGGAGGACTCATTGAAAATTTTGTCATTTCAGTGTCATTTCACAATCGTTGCTAACTACATTAGCAGCAGACAATATTCTTGCAGAATACATAAAGCTATAAGCAGAGGCACTAGCATTTGTAGTCTCCATGCTCATTAACAGATACCTCCAAAATCCTATGTCCCTAGAATATGGAAGCAGCCTTTTATTGTACCTGTTGATCCCCTGCACAAGGGAGGTACCTCAAATTAATTAAGTAATTACAGACCTATAGCTATTCTCCCTACACTCTCAAAATACTAGAGCCATGTGCCCACTCTTCAGCTACTTGAATACCTACCTGAAAGTAACCTACTGACCTCATATGCCGTACAGTTTCTGACCAAACTGTAGTACAACAACCACTTTACTCTGCCTGCTTAGCACTATTAACTGACATGATTAAAACCACCCAATACATTGTTCATGTGTCCCGAGAGGGTGCATATTTAAACCAAGAGCTGTTTTTAAAATGTATTAGACATCTGAAGAAGTGGGGTGACCCACGAAAGTGTTTGTGTCGAATAAAGATTTTTATACTGGATTTCACAGCAAAACCCGCGGTGGTGGTGCTGCGGTAGCATTGTCACCTCACAGTAAGATTCTGTCCGGTTCAATTCTCAGCTAGAGCGTCTTCTGCATGGAGACATGCATGAATGGGTGTACCTTCGTTGAAGGTTGTGCGTCAGGGCTGGTAACTCGGCATGTAAAAATCAACTACCAATCATTAGCAGACCGGAGTTCCACTGTGGCGACCCCTAACCGGGAAAAGCCAAAATACACAACAACAACAACAACAATACTGGATTTCACAGCCATCTCCAAGTCCTGGTGTTTTGCTTTTTATTTTGGCATAATTAATAAACTAAATGCATTTGATTCCTATGTGGTAAGATGGATATCAAATTGGTTAAAAGAGAGAATATTGCATGGATGCTAGGGGCAGCATCGGAAAAAATGAAATTGAAGAATGATAATCTGAAGGGTGCAGTGCTGTGACTGCTTTTGTTCAGTATTTACTTCTCTTATCAAGAGACAAAAAACCAAGACATATGGCTATCCCAGTTTACAGACACCAGCAAAATGGAAGTCATTGTCAAATCCTCCTGTGACACAGAAGCCCTCCAGAACAAACTTACACTTATAAATGACTTGAGCATTGAAAACAGGCTTAAAATAAATGCTATAAAATGCAATACTGTCACATTTGCGGGAACAAACATTCACCCAGCATATAGCGTTGACAACCCCACTCCAAAATGAGAATGAAAGTGTAGTTGGAGGCTTAACAACTGGGATCATAGGTTCATATTCATTCATAGCTAAACTGCCTTATGGGCCATTTTTTTTAAGCCTAATTAATTACCTCATGTCAGAATCAAACCCTGCACCTTGTGTTTCTAAGGTAAGCACCTTAACCATTATGCCAGCCTCCGGATTGTTAATTCTCTCTCCTTCGATGGATATTTAGCAACAGTTGTCAGGAAATCCTTCTTCTTAATGTAGGGATCACCAAATGAATATCATCCAGGTCTAAATAAGTTAATGTTCCCTTGTTATGCAGCACTGAACAGACCAGTTATTACCTCACCAGATATATAAACGAATTGGAAGTACCCCAGAGGTTCCTCACAACCAGGATCACATGCTTAATATCACTAAACTGCCAGAAAAGACTGGAAGCACTATTTCTCTACTCTGTGAACTATGCTTGCCTTCCAAGCAATCAGACACCCAGTAGTCCAGGATTTCTTCCTCCCTCACAAATCAGTCACACAAATACCAAAACAAGGGATCTAAACCTGTTTCAGCAGATCAATAAAACAAGGTAGAGATAGATTCAATATTCAGCACCTCACTCACCATTGTAATGGCCTTTGTATGAAAAAAGAAATAGAAACCAAGTACACTGTTTAGCATACAGGTGTGATAAAAAGTACACATAGCATTCTAAGGTAAGTAATTGCATACAAATACATGGACAACTGTGAAGAGTCTAAGGGAAGTTTAAGAAATGTTATACAGCAAAGATGATTAATAATAATTTATAATATATTATAATATATATTATATAATTTATAATATTATTATAATATAAAATAAATAAGCACAAGAGGAAGCACAAATTAACAGGTACGATTGTACAGCAAGGTAGTACTACAAAGCAGATACACGGACTAGATTAGAAAAGGTATCTGAGAGACATAACTGCAGATGGAGTAAGTAATATAAAAAAAGAACACTAGAAATTGTAGAGCTTTTCTTCCTAGGCTTTTATTAAAGAGCGGTCTGATCTAAATGGACAAGAAAGTCTCAAAATATAGATGAAATATAAATAAATAAATACAATGGTTAAGCATAACCAATACACTCTTAGTTACTAAAATGGGACAAAAAAGGCATGGGTTGTGTCCACTTGTGGGGTTGAAGGATAAAGCCCTAACTATGTCCCAGGTGGCCTGAGTTTGGCAAGTGGCTTAGGCCTCAAGCACTTGATGGAGGATAGCTGTGCCAATCCATAGGAATGAGGGATGGTAGTCCCAGCTCGCTTCTGTCACTGCCTGCTAGCACAGCCTCCACTGAAGGGCAGGGGATTATAACAATGCATGGGAAAAGCGAGGGAAGATGTGAACATGACTGTTCATGCAGCTGTAGTAGCCTTTGTTGATGCATGTGCAAGAACACGTATGTGCTGACAAAAGGACATAGGAAGGCCTGACAGTGACATAAATGCTCACATCATCACCAAGGGAGAGATTAGGTCATCAAAATAGAAGCACTGTCATAGCAAGGATGCCAAAAAGGGTACAAGCAACACTGATATCTGCCAGAATGATGCCCCTTTCCATCTGGCTCATGGCCAAGTGCATCTGCAGAGTTACCACTACTGAAGAACAAATGAGCATCTAATAGGTAGAGACTTAATGGTCATCAGGCAGGGCGCAGGAAAAGAACATTCAATAAAAACAAACTAAAAGGGGTGGACTAGGATTTATAGACCATTACTGCACACAGCATTGCTAATGAGCAGCCATGCAGAAGGTGGGAGGATTCAAAGACAGTATGTAATGCATGTATTTTGATCTGTGTGCCACAGTGTGAAGCAAACTCCTCCATATTAGCACTTCTACATTGTGTGCTTGTCTATAAATCTAAGCCATAGTGTGTCTCTATTCTGAGAAAAAATGTAACAGGAGTGGAAGACTGGACGTCTGTGGGACACCCACTTCAGACGGGTTTTGAGTCTGCTTTATGGGGGGGGGCGGTAGCTACCTGGGTCAGTAGAATTGGGGGGTGGTGGGACCTGTGTGCAGTGTTGTTGTTGGTACACATCTGTAGTGAGGCTAAAGATTGAATAGAATAGAGTTAGTATGGTGCTACCACAAAAAAGAATATTGTAAGTATGTTGCAGTCACATAGGTTAATATGATTAATTTCCTAAAGTCTTAACTGTTTTATTAAAGTATCTCTGTTATAGTTACTTTAAGATGGTTATTCTGCTGCATTTTCAGATCTTTTTTTTTTCATCTAAGGTGCTCTACGGTCTGTTTACAGATGACTTGAAAATGGGTAAACTGATTGCATCTCTTACAGATATAGCATGTCTGCAAAGAAATTTGACTAAACTGACAATCTTTGCACAAGAAACTAATATGCAGATAAATACATCAAAAACTAAGCATATGAGATTTGGGACACATAGAATGAAGGGTGAATATATAATACAATGCACAGTGACTGAAACTGTTTATTCATTTAAGGAGTTTTCTTGCTCATATCAACCAATTGGTTAATGATAGCTATAAAATTACACGTTGTATAAAACACTCACAAAATCTAGGAGATCAGAAATGATGAAATTGTGTGTACATTACATCAGATCCAAACTAGAGTATGCAATAATAATATGGAATATGGTAACATAATAACCTAACATGACTAAACTGACAAGACTACAGCAGAAATACACCAACATCTATGCATCTGTCAATGTGAAAGTTTAAGCTATAATGAAAGATTAAAATATAGGAACTTGTACAGTGTCTCATATATATATTTAAGAGGAGATGTTATTCACGTATATAAGAAATTTAGAGTTAACCACCTGTGGGAATGTTTGGGGTTATCAAACAGTAGTAGAAAACCTTCAGACAACCTGTATAGGATATTATATCGGAATAAGAAAGGTACTGAATGGTATTATGACAGAGCAGCTGATGCATGGAACAGGCTACCAAATTATATTAAAGCAGGCACTAGTTTAGATATTTTTAAGAACAACGTGGACACTTATAGAAATGACTATTTTGTTGTATTGACAGGCTAGAAGGGCATTATTGCCTGTGCCTGACATATTTGTAAGCATGTATGTGTATGTATGTATGCGTGTACAAAACTGCACAATGAACCTATGAATGTAGTGCTGAAGAAATGCAAAAGGTCTTTAAACTGATATAAATCTACTAAGTCTTTGTTGCAACTAGTACAATATTAGTTCACAAATTCTTCATACCATCTTCCTGCTTTTGTCTTAGTTGCCCATTTTCCCAGATTACATAGACGTTTCTTGAGTTAATGAGATTAAACTAGTCAGTAAACTCCACTACTAAAATGCAGAAATATAGCACTTCTCTAAAATGTTTTTCAGTTTCTAATTCACAACAGTCAACTGTGGGTGTTTGTATGCGTGTGCACGTGTTTGTGTGTGTGTGTGTGTGTGTGTGTGTGTGTGTGTGTGTGTGTGTGTGTGTGTGTGTGTGTGTGTGTGTGTGTGTGTGGTGTGTGTGTCTGTGTGCACGTGTGTATGTGTGTGTGCATGCAGGCACGCTTGTGCATGTATATGCACGTGTGTGTGTGTGTGTGTGTGTGTGTGTGTGTGTGTGTGTGTGTGTGTGTGTGTGTGTGTGTGTGTGAATGTGCTTTGCAACAGTAATCATGGTATTCAGCCATTCATTTGGTGCTAATTCCTTCTTAATGATATCAGATCTTTCCATTCACTTCTGTTCTTGCTCTGTTCTACTCCTGAGAGGTAATGGAACTTTTATGGGAACATCTATTACTGGCATAACATTGAGTTTTATTTGCATAAGGTATTCTACTGATAAAATTCCTTAGTTTGTAAATAAATCAACATAATCATGAATGATATCATTGTTATGTCTCCATACAGTATTTAAGATACATCTATGATTGTGCGAATACAGCGGGACACATGCACACTTTGCTTTTACACTGTGAATTTAATTTATCATTCCCATTTTTTTCACAAGCCAAATGGCACAAAGGTTATTTGCTTAAATGCTGTGATTTAAAATACTAGCGTCTACTTCTTATTTTGATATGCATAAATGAGTAGCTTTTGCCCAGTGACTTTATTTAATGCCCTGAATATGTTAACTATATGCATACATCTCTCTTCTATACTTTTGAGTCCTGGCACTTCAAAAGTATCTCAGTCAAAATATCATACCCTCAGTTGTATCTAGTTTAAAATTCAACATTTCTTTTCTTCATTCAGTATGTGTTAGTATGGGACAAGATACTCAGCAACACTAGTTGTTTTGAAAAGGATGGCCTGCACCTCTCACTCCAATGCTTCTGCATACTGGCTAAAGCCATTGTTGCTTCCATAGTGATTTTTAGGCAGAGTCCAGCTAATGGATATCCCAATGTAACTAACATATAAATGTGGCTCTGCTCAAAGCCAGAAATCTTAAAAACAAGCTGAACATCCTTAAGTCTCCTCTGTATTTAGGACATATCCATATCTGTATAGTTAATGAAACATAATTTAAATGTTCAGATAGCACTCTCTCCCTACCTGGGATTTGCACCTACCATACCTTCAGACCCAATGGCAGCTGTGGTAGCATCGTTGTATTTTTAGGAACCTTATCACCTCAAGACAGATTCCCAGAGACCCAGAAATGGAACTCACTGATCTACAAATCACACTAAACAAGACCAACTACCCTGTTACAGGACACCCTATATGTCACCTGAAAATTGTGTAATGTTCTTAAATGTACTTATTAAACTCCTTATAAACAAGAAATCTATTATTTTGGGATATTTTAACTACTAAAACGTAGTAGGCCATGCAAACTCCAAATGACAAAAACAGCAGCAGTGGGTTCAGATACAAAAGCCGACTCACGGTTTATCTGTTTTTTTGGATGACATTTTTATTTTTTGGGTGGGTCCACATGATAAGATTACAGAATTTTTACATTTTATGAACAACTTGACACAATTTCTACATTTTACTTGTAGTTTTGATGAGAATGAAATAGCATATTTAGATGTTAAACTAGTTAAGAATAGGTCCAGGAAGGTTTTTCAATCTGAAATCTTTCGTAAAAACACATATTCAAATAGTTTCCTTCACTTTGATAGTGGTCATCCTTATAAACAAAAGAAGGGGGTGATAAAAGGTCAGCTGGTTAAGGCTGCCCGAATGGTTACCTCTTTTGATGCATTTTTAAATGAATGTGAACTGTTGAAGGAAATGTTTTTGAGAAGGGTTATCCTAACTCACTTGTGAATGAGGTCTTTATTGAGGTTTTGAATAAGAGAGAAAAAGGTTATTTCAAGGCTATCCTTAATCAGGATGTGGATAAAACTTGCTTGATCAATATACCCAATGTTAACAAGGAGAACAATAGGACCATAGGAGTAACTTATGGAGATTCGACTTGTGTTACGACCTATTATGGCCCCAATGAAATAGTCATTGAAGCGAATGCTGATGTCACAGATTACTTAAACTTGGTCATTGTGGACCAGAATGGAAATGAAAGGGCCCTAGAAGTAACACAGTCGAGACCAGCTCTAGTTACGACCTATAATAGGTCCAGTAAATTAATTATGGATATCTTATATAAGAATTGGGTAATTATTGCATCCTGTAACGATATTCAACAATGGGTGGGTGAGAAACTGAATGTTATATACAGAAGGTGTAGGGCACTTAAAAATGTCCTTGAATCTTGTAAGAGGGGACATATGACTGATTACAAGAGGAAATGTGGGGCTTGTTCATCCTGCACACATATTCTTGAGGGCTCGTCTTGCGTTATCAATGGGGTTACTATAGATCTGAGAAGGAAGACCACATGCCAAACTGAAAGGGTGGTATACTGTGCCTTATGTACAGTTTGTCCCACTTTCTACATCGGGAAAATGAAAAGGAGATTAAGATGTAGGATATATGAGCATTTAAGGGACATTAGGTTAGGCAAAGAGACAAATGCTCTCGCTAAACACTGTAAGGAGTATGAGGGGCATGATTTTAAATTTACGATAATTGATGTTTTAGACATAGACCCAAGGGGTGACCCCTGAACCCTACAACTGGCTAAACAAGAGGCACTATGGCAGATTAAAACTAATGCGATAAACTGGCTGGGTATCAGTGATGCTCTATCCTTAGCCTGTTTCTTGAAGTTAAAAGCATTAAATAGATAAATTAATTGATATACATTTTTTACATGTATTTATATAATTTTACATTTTATATGTACATATGTATATGTTTATTAATAGCATTTTTGCCTATACTATTTTGACAAGGGCATGATTTTTGGGGATTGGTGTGTTATTTGCTATACATTTTAGTGTGTTTTTTATCATGACATGGGTTCTGTGGTTGAATTGTACTGTGATTGTTGAATATTTATGAACTTTATGAATATTCATTATATGGTTTTATTTTATGGGTTCAATGTTAATTGGGGGTCTATTTGTTTAAATTGAGCTCAGTAACAGTTTTCTAATTTCCTTGAAAATGTCCCTGATTTACCTGAGACGAAAGCGCTAACTGCAATTCAAATTGTAGCTTGCTGCAGATCACCCACCATGACCCAGGACCCCCATTCCATGTTTCTGGAGACACTGGAAAATATGAAGGTCCTACCAAGTGCCCTAATATTGGGTGATTTCAATTACCCAAACATTAACTGGGAGAACTACTCAAGTACTAACTCCCTTGTCCAACGCTTCCTAGAATTTATAAACTCGAACATCCTGGGTCAACTGGTCAACACCCCCACCAGAGGTGACAACATATTAGACCTGATAATCACCAACATGGGCGACCGGTGTTCTACACCAGAGGTCAAACCCTCGCTGGTTAGATCAGACCATAGACTAATCACTCTGGATATCCACATTCTGCCCACACCCCCAATCAAGGAAACTACCGTGAAAAACTTTTCAAAAGCAAACTTCACGTTACTGAAGACCGAGGTGGAAAGGTTCACAGCCCCTATGCTAAAGGACAACGCTGTCCAAGCTGCTGAATCACTTACAAAGGCACTCTATGAGCACCTGCAAGAATGCATGGATCATGCTATCCCAAGTAAAACCAAGACTCACTCCTCCAAGAAAAGGAAACCAGTCTGGTGGACCCCTGCCATAAACAAGCTATACAACAGAAGGAGGAAACTAGTACAGAAAAGAGTAAAATCCCAAGAAGGAAAGACATCCCTGATCAGTATCAGCAAGAAACTATGATCCCTCATAAAATCCTCCAAGGCTAGCTTTGAAAGAAAAATTGCCAAGGACTCCAAAGATAACCACAAAGCATTCTTTAGCTATCTCAAGAACCTAAGTGGAAACTCTCAGATCTGCTCGGTGTTAGTGCAGAATGGCACAAAATACACTGAACCAACTGATATTGCCAACATTCTGGCAGACAGGTTTAGTGAAAACTTCACCCCCCTCTCACCCCCTAAAGGGCCCATAACCATACCAGAAGAATGTAGTGTCCCAGCAATCACTGGCACACAGGTTAAAACAGCCCTATCCAAAGCCAAAAATACAGCTTCAATGGGACCAGACAGTGTCCCAGGCTGTTCCTTACATGAGCTCCAAAATCAACTAACCCCTCACCTAATCACACTGTTCAAACTCAGCCTCTCTACAGGCTATGTACCCATAGAGTGGCACACAGCAACCATTATCCCACTCCACAAAGGTGAAGTCACAACAGACCCCAGGAACAATCACCCTATAAGCCTGACTAGCCTGGTCTGCAAGGCTATGGAGTGCATCATCATGGAATTCATTAACAGAGACATTGGGAACCTTGAAACATTGGACCCTACCCAGTTTGGCTTTGTTAAGGGCAGATCATGCCTCCTAAACCTGGTGGACTTCTTTGAGACAGTTACCAAGGCTTTAGACAAGGGAAAGGAGGTGCACACAGCCTACCTAGACCTCACAAAGGCATTCAACACCATTCCTCATTCTGGTATTATAGACAAGCTCACCAGCCTGACCATAAACTCCTACTTCATGAGATGGGTTGCCAATTGGCTCACGGATAGAACCCACACAGTGAGAGTTGCAGGCTCTAGGTCTGACTCTAAACCAGTTACCAGTGGCATCCCTCAGGGCTCAGTCCTGGGACCCCTCTTGTTCGGCATATACTTCTCAGAGGTACAAGCAAGCACAGGAGGACTATGGCTGACCAAGTTCACAGATGACTGCAAACTGGGGGCCATAACTGACTCTCCAGCTGATACAGGCATCCTCCAGAAGAATCTCACTGAGACAGATACCTGGTGTCCAAATCATGGCCTCAAGCTAAATGCCAAAAAGTGCATAGTCATCCCCTTTGGAAAAAAAAAGTACCCGTGAACTACCACATACATGGTAGTCCCCTAAATACAGAAAATGTAATAAGGGATCTGGGGACTCAAGTAGATAGTAATCTCTCCTTTGATAATCATATTGCCCAGGTGGATAGAAAATCCTTCTATGTGACCCACCTAATCACAAAAGGGTTCACATCTAGAACAAAAGAGGTTATTGTGCCTCTCTACTCATCACTCATCAGACCCATCATAGAGTACAATGCCCCATTTGGGATCTACCTTACAAGACACCTGTAACAGCTGGAAAGACCACAGAAGTACCTCACCAAGAGGATTACTGGCCTCAAACATATGCCCTATGCAGCCCGACTGAAGAAACCCCAGCTGTACTCGGTTGCATACCGCTTACTCAGAGATGATCTCTGCCTGACATACAAGGCCATGTCCAACCCAGAATTGATGGCATGCTCCACCTAAAAAAAAACAAATCCCCAAGAGCCACATGCTCTAGGGATCTAAACCTCAACACAACAATAAATAGGACGTGCTGGAGGGATAGATTCCTGTCCCAGAGACTCCCCATGCTTTGGAACAGGATTCCAATGTACATTATATGTTCATAGGTTCATAGGACTTTTTGAAGGATATTTGTCCAACTGAAGAAAATCTAGCAAAGTAGCTGAGAGATATTCAAAAATACTGTGCCCATTAGTTTGTTGTGCCTCTGTCCAGCAGTGACACAGAGATGATGGTCAAGATTTCTCTTGAACAGAGCCAGCGAGGTGCTCTGCCTCACATGGACCAGGATTTATTCTACAGCATAACAAATCTATCCCTCCAGCATGGATTTATATCCGTGCTTGAAGGTTTAAGTCACTTGCTCTAGTGGATCTGGTAGATTTGGATTTTTGAGGTGGAGCATGTCCATTAATTCGTTGGACATGGCCTTCTATGTCAGATTTAGCACCAGTGACATCCGTGCGACTGAATAGAGCTGGAGTTTCTTCAGTCTGGCAGCATATGACAGATTTTGATAAATTTATCCTTTTGGTGAGGAATGGGGTCACTCCAATTGCTGCAGGTATCGGTGAGATACATCCCGAATGGGTATTAAACATGCAGATAAATAAATAAATAGTACAAATAGATCACTTGATCTGGATGTGTCATATAGATTGGTGCTGCAGAAGATGTATATGAATGAAATTCATGAATTATTATTTGCTACATGTTTTTAATATGACAAGCGACTGTATCTATTTATCTATTTATTTATTTATCTATTTATTTATTTATTTATCTGCATGTTTAATACCTATAAGAGCTCGTATAGATGCAATATTGTAAATTTTTAAAGCATTTTTATCAACATTTATTTGTGCAATGAATTTCACTAGCTTGCTGCTAGATTTGATATTACGGATGTCACTGGTGCTTTAAATCTGTAATTAGAACAACTGTAATTGAAGTTGAACTAATTAGTTAACTTCAAGTAGTATATAACAATCCAGTTTGGTAATGATTCTACATCTTGAAAAAGCCTGGTAGGAACCAGGCGAAAGCGATTGACTGATTTTTTACCTTTTTATATTTCTTAAAGAATAAAAGTTGTTGAATATCTCTCAGCTATTTTGCTCGTGATTTTCTTCAGTTGGACAAATTTTGGATCCTTCGAACCAAGTCCTGTCACCCGTGGTGGTTTTTAAGCTTTGGATTTTGTATTACAGGATTCCAATGTACATTAGGCAGAGCCCCTCACTAACACTCTTCAAGAGAAACCTTGAGTGGATGGGAAACAGAAAATTTACCCCGGGGATCACTGCAGTGGCTCTGCTGGACAGAGGCACAGGGAACTAATGGCTCTGCTGGACCGAGGCACAGAGAACTAATCTAAGGGGGTGGCGAAAACCAACACATTCTGGCTAGGCTTAAAGATGCCATTGGGCAGATAGCCTAGTACTCACCTATGAACCTATGAATACTGTTTATACTTTTTGGATTTTTATGTGACTACACCTTTCATGAGTTTTATTGAATAAATTCTTAGATAAACCATGAGTCGGCTTTTGTACCTGAACCCACTGCTGTTGTTTTTGTCATTTAGATTTTAACTACCCCTCAATAAACTGGAGTACCTGCACCTCCAGTGCAGGATATACCTGAAAGTTCTTAGATTTAATAAACAAAAACTCCCTGGACTAGATTCTTAACAAACCCACTAGAGGACATAATATTTTTGACCTGGTCATTAAAAATATAGCGCATTTGTGTACTATTCCCCTGTTATCTCCTTTCCCAGTTAAGTCGGATCATAAACTAGTAACATTTACTTCCCAAACCTCTAAAATCACTGAAGCCATTGTCTCAGATTTCAAGGATTTTTAAAGATACTAATGTCATCAAATTCTATGATAAGATTTCACAGTTCACTTACAGCAGCATTACCCCAGTTGTTGCCACAGTAGGTAGCTTCACAAAGGAGTCCTGTGCCCACTTAGATAAATGTATAGAACTGGAAGTCCCAACAAAATCTAAATATAGCAGGAAACTAGAAAAAAACATGGTGGTCCATCTACACAAATAAATTCCACAATAAAAGTAAAGCATCCTTAAAGTGTATATTATTTCAGAAGACCTCCATAACAAGAATAACATTAGAAAACTGACTAAAAACTTAAGTCATCTGAAGTTAAGGACAATTAGAAATCCTTCTTCAGTTCTGTTAAGAAACTAATAAATAACACCCAGCAGTATTCTGAACTTATTGATAATGGCACCATTCAATCTAATCCAGTAAACATTGTCAATATACTAGCAAACAAATTCACTAAAATGTTTACCCAGAGACAACTATCCAAAGCCCACCCATCCCTGTATCTCTCAGGCTTCCAATCTCCACTAACGAATATGTACTGAGAGTGATCTCCAAAACTGAAAACACTTCCTCCATGGGACCTGATAATATGCTTGACTGTTTAATAAACAAAACTTACAAGACCTGGCAAAGCCACTCCTTAAACTGTTTAGCCAGAGTTAAGCCGCTGACTTTGTCCCTCAGGTTTGGCACACAGCAGTAATGATGCCACTCCACAAGGAAGACCCCAGCACTGACCCCAGGAATTATTAGCCCATCAGCCTGACAAGTCTTATTTGCAAAGTCATGGAACATATTATAACCTGCATGCTAAACTAGGATATTAAAAATCTCATCAAGCTTGTTGCACAGCAGTTTGGCTTTGTCAAGGGTAAACACTGTCTAATGAATCTGGTAGCCTAAGCATAAACCAATACCTCTAACTAAGTTTACAAATGATAGTAAACTGGGAGTCATTATAAAATTCTTCTTTGACACCCAAGCCCTTCATCAAGAACTTACTCATAAATGCCTGATATTCTGAAATGGGAACACATTTAATGCTAAAAAGTACTGTATTTTCACATTTGGTAGACAACTCCTCTACCCAGCGTACAACAGAGACAACACCCCATTCTTAATGAGAATGTATAGGAGTTTTCTATGCCTTGCCTTCCTTGCCATTAGGGACTCAATGGTCCAGTATTTCTTGTATCATCACAAATCAAATACAAGAACCATGGATTTAAGTGTTTATCAGCAAATGAGTAAAATAGTGGAGAAATTGGTTCATTACACAGCACCTTCCCCACCTCTGGAACAGACATCTACTGCAAATCAAGCAGTGCGATACATTACCTTCCTGCAAATGGGAACTAGAAGATTGGATGGATGCTCACAAATTTCTCACTGTCTTGACTGGTCTAGCACTCCTCAAGAAAGAAGGTATAGTCTAAATTTGGGTACTGGCAAGCTGTAAATGGTTGCAAGATTCATTTGCCTTGCATTTTCTGTGATCCTGTTCTCTGCATTTCTTCCCAACAGTCTGACTTGAATTTTTATCTCAGAGTCACTGATGCATTTTAAGATTTCTCTCTATCATTGTTTAACATTGTAATAGCAACAACAATAACTATTTGTTAATGTGACTCATTTTTCTGATTCTGTTCAACATTTAAAATATTTTGTATACCACTCTTTCCTGTTATACATATTTTCCACTGCATATTTCCTTAAAGCCCTTGTATTAGAGGTAACACTGGATATATGCAAATGACCCTTAAGGACATCAAGTGTTTCAGTTATATGGCAATTCTGAATGCCCATGACTTTCTTCCTTTTTAAGTTTTTTATGGACAAATTCAGGCCCATAAAGCCAAACCCCTTTAGGCTGAATCCCCTTGTTTCCTCTTGGCTTTTCCCTCTCTCTGACTTCCAAATATTGCTCAACAGATCTTATTCTGCTTTCCTACATAGGTTCATAGGTTCATAGGTTGGTACTAGGCTATCGGCCCTAGGGCCTATACAAGCCTAGCCATAACAAGTTTTTGGCTATTCCTTCCCACACTATTTACTTCCCTGGACCCTTGTCTAGCAGGGCAGCTGACATGATCCCTGGGGTGAATTTCCTTTCTCCCATCCAATCATCAAGGTTCCTTTTGAATAGGGCCAAAGAGGTGCTCTGCTTGACATGTATGGGCAGTCTATTCCAGAGTCTGGGGAGTCTCTGCATCCAAACCACCATAATCTATTCTCTTTGACATTCTCTACAATTGCAGAAACTCTGGCTTCTACTCTGATGTCCTTATTTCTTCATCTGTCCTTGAGTGAGCATTCTACTACCCATTTCAGGCACGTCATCTCCATCATCTCTAGTGGCTGCAATCAGCTGCAAGCAGTGGTTAGAGAAGGATCTGAACTCAAGACATTGTAGGCTAAAGACCAAGAAGTTGACTGGAACAAAAACACAAGACTTCAAGAAAATACTTGGGGTCTCTAGTACCTCAGAAAAACTAGGAAATAGTTGTAGATGAAAAAGAGTGTTGGTGTCTCAAAACAGCATGTTGTGAAGTCTATAAAACAGAAATGAGGCCAGGTCAAGTGGAATGCTGGTGACTGCAAAAGTCCAGGAAACTACCAAAAGAAAGGAGGAGTCGGGAAAAATTTGTTATATAGAAAAGATGGACTAGACTTAAAGAAGGAATAGTGACTGACCAACAAAGAGGCTAAGAGAGCAGTCACAATCCCAAAAACACATACATTTCCCATAAAAGCAAAGATAACATATATAAAACAAATCAATCTAGTAAAACAAAGGCAATTTTCTAAACATGGTAATATCACCACAGTCATAGTGCAGAAGACCACGGCTATGAGCTGTTAACAAGCTCCTTTCTGTAGTACAGGGTTAGATTTCTTCAGCCTAAATTTGCCTACTATGTAACTTAAAGCAAGGCACTTAACTAGACAATGCTCTGGGATAATTGGGAAGCTGGCCTAAGTTTCTCAATGATCTCATTGACTGCATGCCTAGTAACTATGTATGAATCTTTTAAAGTAGAATAACGGACCTTCCAGGGGTGAGGAGGTCTGATATCACAGGCAGAAGTCCCTCAGACACTCCTAGGCCGGACGTTATTTTTCCCTGTAATTCTCTGCCTGCAAGGTATTATTGTTAATGTACTGATACTCTCCATTACATGAATGCTATCAGCAGAGAAATATTTAAATTACCCTTCCATAGCTGATTTGTTCTGTACAGAACTGTGATATACAAATGAACCCCCTACTAATAATTTGCTCAGTACAAGAATATGGCTGTAGGTATGTTGCAAGGCCAGTTGCACAGCAAAGAACTTTATCTTGTCTCATTTGTACTACAGTTTATAGAAAGGTGATTGCCACTGCCTCTCTGAAGATGTACTATTGTCAAAACAGCAATGGAACCAAGACTGAATTCAACAAATATGACACAGTTTATATGAGAAGAGTGTGGCATGGGCCAATGAACAGATTAAATGAGCCAAGGTGTACTTATTTGCTGGTAAAGTCACTCTTTCTGTGTTTCTGGTGGGTTTTTTATATGCATCTGGAAATGAAATAATAATAATCTTAAATCACTTAGCACAGCAAATGAATGTGACATTGAACCACCAATGACTCTTGTATATTGTTCACTAAAATTAAATATATTGCCCTTAGGGCATAGTGAAGCCTTCTTCACATGTTCTGGGCAGAAATGCTAATTGTAATGCATAGGAGGGCATGAAGAGAGAAAGATGCTCAGGTAGTACATGTTCCTGTAAAACATTCCTGTCACATTAATGCATCCTTCTCCCCCTTACAGTGCAGTCTTGATTATATAAAACATCTCATGGTGTTGTGACCACAACATATACAGTTAAACGGTCACTTCCCCTACTACCCATTAACCTTTGCTGTTCAGACCCTGGTACATATAATTATGTGTCTGTCCCCCCACCCACACATTTTCAGCACTCATCTTGGGTTTCACACGGATGTTTTCTGCTACAAAATATCTGCAATATTGACATTTTAGCTATTATTAAGCATGACTGCAAATGTATTTGTTACTTTAAGTCTTCTGTTTGATTTTGTGCATGCCTTGTGCATATTTGTTGCAATTACCTGTTTCTTCTTCTTCTGGAATATTCATTTTAAGTTCTTACATGTGGCTATAGAATGAGAAGTTCCTCCCTAGGTAAACACGCTTTTATGTGTTATATCTTACAGTTTGATCAAACTCAGAATGCCTAATATACATACATACATATGTTTATGTGTATATGCACAACAGACACACACACACACACACACACACACACACACACACACACACACACACACACACACACACACACACATATTCACAGCATTTATCAAAGCTGTAACACTGATCCTGTAAATGAGTTTTTTAATGAAATATTGTAACTGTGAACACGAGTTTTCTTTTTTAACTAACCTGATCTAACAAAAAACATTATTATTCAATAGTATAGTCCTCTAAAATGCTTTAGAATACAACAGAAAGAAAATATCTTCAATACCCAGTTACATAAGAGGTTAGACTGGCATTCAATAATCTGGTAACATTGCCATCTAGAGGTTAACTTGGTAAAGTTCATCCACTTTTAGTACAACAGCGTCTCATCACCATTTGTACCAAGATATGAAACTTTGTCTTTAAACTATACAGTATGAAATAGGAAATAATTTATTGTCAGGAGCATTGTATGAGCAATGCTTAGTATAAACCTATGAACTTATTACTTAGCAGGGTAACTAACATTCTTTCAATACCACGGGCTGTTGCAGGTACACTTCTCCAAGTGCCTTTCGGTATGAGCTTAATCTATGAACTTATAATAAAACATATCACTGGGATTTCATAAATGCATTCTCTGAGGTGACTGCCATACAACTAGTATTTGAAACAAAAAGATCTTCTTTGTGCTTTGATTGTTTATTAATTTTTGGCAATGCTCTCAGCAATGAGCATTATTCTTCATTGTTAATCTCTCTCTCAGGAAATTAATGTAAACCAGCACTGACTGAAGTTACTTGTGTTTTGCACAGCATAAGCAGATGGTAGATCTCTGTCTACAGTGTATTTCATTGTTTGCTCATATAAATATATCCTTGGCTTGTGCATTGTTATTGAATCACTAGGCTGCTATCGCCCAACAAAATGTAGCTATCAGACTTGCTTGATTTCTGTTCAGCTGAGCTGAATGTTAGATTTTTTTGCCCAGACTTTTTCAGGCAACATGTGTCTTCTACAAATGAACAAGCAAGCCCAGAGGGCAAACCCAGCCCTTCAATCAGCTGAATAAATATTCATTCTATTACACAACTGTTCAATTTCTGCATGAAGATGCTTTATGATGTAGAGAAAAAAATTGTATGTAATCACCAAGGCATTACATGGCTTCTGCTTCTCTGTATTAAGCTGGTTTGATTGGGTTTATTGTAAAGTCTGGGCTAATGTCCTCTGTTGCCTGCTGACAGTCAGTTCAGTGCTTTATTACAAATCAGTTCTTCATGTCATGGGTGATAGGCAACTGCATAAACTGTCATGTATGCAGCCATTCAGGTTTTCTCTTAAGTGGCATCATGAGCATCTGAATCATTATTCCATGATCTTCCCATCAAACACACATATGCTCCCCTGACAGTTACCATCACCAGCTTTGAATCACCAAACCCACATCACCCAGTATTATGTCCGTTGTCAATGTACATACCACTACCGGAACAGTCAGCAGAATGGGGCTAATATCTCCCTCCCTCCAGCATTGGTGAGCCAGCATAAACTTCTCATTCCTACCATCCTCTTCCAGGTTCTTCCAGCACCAATGCTTCACATGCCCTTCCTCCACTGCCCAATTGTTCCAGCACCTCTACCTCTCATTCCCACTCTCCCATGTCTTTTTATTCCAGTAATGATGCTTCTCATTTCTGCCCTCCTCTGCCTGTCTGTTTCCGCACCAGTGCCTCGCATGCTCACCCTCTGCTGCCCAGTTGTTCCAGCACCTGTGCCTCTCATTCCCACTCTTCCCTGCCTGTTTCTTTCAGCACCGAAGCCTCACATTTCCACCCTCCCCTGCCTGTCTGTTCCAGCACCCATGCCTCACATGCCCACTCTCCCCTGCCCAGATGTTCCAACATCAGTGCCTCTCATTCCCAGACTCCCCTGCCTGGCCCTTCCAGCACTGATGCTTCCCATTCCCACCTTCCCCCTGACCAGTTCTTCCAGCATACATGTAGCTAATCAGTCTCAGATCATCTGGGCTGTATTCACCGTTTTATCTCTCTATGCTGCAGACTCAGGATGAGCTGTTTTCCTTCCCTATAGATGACAAGACTGAATGGATATAATAACACATACTTGTTCATATAAGCCCATCCTTATAATTAATGCATTTTATGCTCCTTCATAGCAAGATATAGAGCTCTGCTGTTTAATTTAGTGTCTATCAAGAGTATTTCATGGATTGCATCATTTAGTTCCTCTCACTTATTTAGACATGTTTTTTTCCCATAGCCATACAAATAAAAATGAAACCATTGCTAGCTCCTAAAAGATTTTTATCAAAATGCAAACAAAATGTTGGGACAAAGAACCCCACACTCCCATAGAAGAGACAGCTTCCTTGTCACCGCTTTAGTTAATATAATCAGCTATGAGCTCAGTGCATGAAGACCTGCTGTCATGTGACACAAATCAAACGTGAGCTGAACTATATTTCAATAACTATGCAAAGATGTTAGCATAGTCCAGTTCAGCTAGGATGCCATTATTTGTAGCTTGAGAGGTGTTTTCATACCTGCAGTATTACTTAAACACATCTTCATTTCAGTATTCCAGAGATTGTCTTCATTCCCAAGTACATTCAGAGTTATGACATTAAGGCACTAACAGTAATAGAGACTCCACTTTCTTACATACCAATGCAGTGCATTACTGTTATTTTTACAAGAACTTGATCTTTAGGGCAGAAAGTAGTAATACTCATAAGCTTACCTGAGTAACAATTTCTGTAACCTGAGCTTTAGTACTATAGCTGTGGCATGGTATCTATTCCCCATGCTTCCACTTTGTACCCCGGTTGTAAAATGATTCCCATTTACATTTGTAACAAGTGTGCCCTTTAACTAGATAATCAGACAGCCATGTATTCTCATAGATACATGACATATTTTCTTTAAATGTTTGTCTTCTGGTCAGCTTGTCTGTCTTATGTGCTTTGTTTATGCATTTCCTTGGCTAGATGAATCAGATGGGCAACACAGTGATGTAGTGAGTAGCATTATCATCTCATATCAAGATGGTTTCTGGTTCATTTCTTAGCTGGGTGTTTCTGTGTGGCATCTGCTTGTCCTCCCTGAGCTTGTGTTGGATGCCTTGGGGTACTCCAGTTTCCTTCCACATTCCAAAGCTATGCGTTAACAGGAAGAGGAGTCTAAATTGTGTGTGCATTTGTGTGTCTGCCAACATGACAGACATACCTCTGAACCGTACCAAATTACTCAGTATTTCATGTTTTGGGGGGGTAAAATAATAGGGTTCCACAAATTCCTGCTTGGCCCCTTCAAATCCCAATTTTGTTTCTTTGTTTTATTTACACACTGACATCATCACGCATTGTTTGCTGCCAGAGTGACTTAGAGGGCTTAAACTAAAAAAAAAAAAAAACAGTTATTTAATGCTACATTTTATATGTCTGAGGGTATTGTGTGAATTGATAGAAGACTAGTCTTTCTAGTATTTTTCCCAAGGCTTGGTGGATTGATATACGTGACTTGTCATACCTCACAGAGTGTGATGCTTGTAAAAAAGTTCTTTAATGCCATTTTTCTAACCTGCAGACACAAGCAGGAGTTATCATTATTATGCATATGCCTCACTAAAATACAATGCACTGCACATACGGCTGTACCGCTCAAACTTTGTCAAACAGGAAGCTAAAGGTGTTCCCATGTGTTTCACTCAAAATTAAAACTAGTAAGATGTAAACTTTTTAAAACTAACTTATTCAGACTTCAACTAAAATTATACCTTTTACACAACTTAACTAAAAAAATTCATTAACAGCATGTTCTTAGCACATAGGACTACAGCTAATTTTTGCAGTCTTAGTGTCCTTAAGAATCATTGCTATATATATATATATATATATATATATATATATATATATATATATATATATTTTTTTTTTTTTTTTTTCCTGAGTAAAACTGGCATTTAACCAGAATAAACAAACATATTTTAGTCATTTAAAAGCCTATTTTTCTGAAAGTAATTGTGAGCAAGTGTGTGTGTGTGTGTGTGTGTGTGTGTGTGTGTGTGTGTGTGTGTGTGTGTGTGTGTGTGTGTGTGTGTGTGTGTGTGTGTGTGCGCGCACGTGTGTGTGTTCTTTGCTTTGGAGACTAATACTGAAAAGTCAAAGTCCTATTTCTTGGGGTTTTTTATTTCAAATGTCTTAATTTTAACGTGCTGTTCTGACGTTATTGCTTGTTTTCTTCAGATTCACTGAACATTTTAGTAGTCTGTGATCTTAGCAGACACCTAAATCACAAACCATGTGGCAGATGAAATAAGCTGCTAAAATATCCTGTCAGTAATGTAACGGTTTACATAGTTAGAGGCAAATTAAAGAAACAGATGGCCATCTGCACTGTATGCTGAAGTGTCAGCCCCTTACATCTGCAAGTACAGTCAGAGGTAAAGAAAGATGGAAGTAATCAGACCAAAGGTCTCAAATCAGTTGCATTTTGTTCTAAAAGACATATTGTTTGTGACTTAGAAAGCAAATAGCATAAGAATATATGAACTGGTGTGCATTTTTGAAGTGGTATACACCATAACTGCATTTAGTTATCATTATTTGCTGCCTGTAATCCAGGCCGCAGTGGTGCAACAGTTAGTGTTGTCACATCAGAGTAAGAGGTTCTTTAGTTCAATTCTCAACTGGAGTACCTTCTGTTCAGAGTCTGCATGTCCTCCCTGTGGCTGAGTGAGTTTTAAAGAGATGCAGGGAGGTGTGTGTGTTTGTGTGCCTTCTCTAAAGGTTGGGCGCTGGGCTTGCAACTCAGCCCCGTAAAAACTACACTGCTACTCAATCTGTGGATCGGTGATCTGCTGACATTCTTTTTTTTTTTTTGCCGTCTGTAATCCACCATCTTATTAATCTTAAATAGTGTCAATTTAATAAGACAGGGCAATTTTTTGAGTGAAAAATCAGCAACATCCCTTAAACACAGACAGCTTAGAGATGTGTGAAACTGAATCCCAGCGATATGAGCGTGGATATAATTTTGGGCTTAGGTACTTCCTGCATTAGTTGTTGTTGTTGTTTTGGTGTGCAGTCATTCAGAAAATGATTGTGAATGTTTTCAAAATAGTTCTGGATGGTTAGGTGATGATAACCAGAGAATGTTAAACCATAGCTCTCAATCTCTTAGCAGAAAAAATCTGGACAAAGGCAAAAATGATGGAGAGAAAATGTCTCAAAAATAAGAACAAATTTTAAATATCACTCTTATAAACTTAGTTACTAAAATAAAAGTTCTTGTGTCAACATGTATTTTCTGAAGAATATGAAATCTGAAACTCAAAACACCTGTCATTATTTATTGAGTTTATACTGATTTGCCACAAAAATTTCAGAAAACCAAACATTTTATGAGGAACAGAACAAAAATGTGAAGCAGAAATCTGGACATTAATGTGAAGCAGAAATCTGTACATTCTGTGAAAATCTGGACAGTGGTATGGATCCAATATCTTGAAAATTATGTCACAAGAAATGGACTGTGTTAATATAACCAATCAACATTGAGATGGGACATCATGGGAGGTGGGTGCACCGGGAAGGATGCAGGGAAATGAACATGTTGGTCCATGAGCTGTTAACTCCACAAGAAAAACAAAACAAATGGCTGACCTGCCAGTGCTAGCTGATGGTACCTAGTAGCAGCCCCAAGATCAACAGACATGAATGCTGATGGTTCTTCTGTGGAAATACCTTGGCGGCTCACAAAAAGATCCTTGTGTGGCATGGTAGTCATAGTCCTGTAAGTAACCATAGCCCTTTATTGATTTGACACCTGGTGCAGTCCATGATCCACTCATGCAAGAGTAAACTTTCTGTTGGAGCCATTACATCGCTCCCTGTGAATGGAAATTGCTATTTCAAGAAGGGTGTCCCAGAGATAAGTCAGATAAACATGAAAGGAATAACTCAGAAAGTGGTGTGTGTGTGTCTGTAGAGTAGTTGTCCTTTTTTATGTGAATGAATACTAAACCTAGCGGTGCATAAATGCTTCCATGTAGGAATGAGGGGAGGGGGTGTCTTGAGAGTGGTTGACAGTTGCCTAAACTTTGAAAGGTGCGTTTGTTTGTTATAAGTGGACAGAAAAGTAGGCTGGGAGCAGCTTTCACCTTTCAAGGTGTTTGACTTGGTACCTGCAAATCTTTGAACGCGCAAAATTTTGAACGTTACATGGTCAAGACCAAACATTCTAAATTTTAAGTGTTCGAAGACTGACTTTCAATGGCACCATACGGTGCAGATAGGGAGAATTTCCCTTTTCTACACTTAAGTGCGGTCTCGGAGTTGGTATATATAAGTAGGGGGGTGTGGGGGTGCCTACGCTTTTAAAGTGTTTTTTTTCTTTTTTTAGTTTTTGCTTATTTGATGTTCGAACATCAAATTGTCGAACATTTGGTCTCAACCATGTAATGTTTGACATTTTGGATGTTCGAACATTTAACATAGTCCCATTTGACTGTGATGGGGTGACCCCCTCCTGCTTGAATTGCTGTCTCACTCCTCCCGTTTTGACTTTGCTTGCTCCATGTGAATGGGAAAGTATATCAGTAGGAATCGCAACGTTATTTGTAAGAGTGGTTGGTAGAAAATAAATGAATATGCAGTGATTGCTCATGCTATGTATTTGTTTAGCCAGTTCAAGCAGAAGAGCCAGTCAAGCCAAGTTACAGTAATGGATATGCATTTAAGTTAAGAATTTCACTGTGAACCCGCTTGTAATGTAACATTGTTGATGCCTGGTTCTTTTTCATAATTTTTTAATCCTTCCTATATCTATTATTTCTACCCCTTTATTAAGTATTGGTAGCTATCACCATTCTTTATTTTTTGGCTACTTATAGTTCAGTCTCCTTAGCGGCCCTCTGACGGTCCAGGCTTCACACACTGGTCAAGCAGTGGAGGGGTAGGGGTTCCTTCTCTTCCTTGGGAGATTTACTTCTCGGGATCTTATTTAAGTACCACATGTGAGAGACTTTCACCTAGGTCAGGAATTAGGGTTACCAACTGGCTTACAGATAAGATGCATGAAATTTAAACAGGGAAAGTTACCTCCAGAAAGAGACCAGTCACCAGGATAATCCTCTATGCTTATGTGCTAGGTGCTCTCCTGTTTAGCATCTACTTTTCTGAAGTAAAAGCCAATACAAAAGGGTTCTGTTTCTTTCTATCATATACTGTACAGACGAAGATGATGGGATTTAAATTCATCTGCTGTTTTGTCACCCACTATCTTTATTTGCTATACTTGACTATTCCATGATGCTATACAAGTAACGACACGTTTTGATCTTTGCAAACTAGGTAAAAATCTCTAAATCTGTTAATCTGTTAAATGTGTCTGTTTTAGACATAATCCTGGAGCTCTGTTTTTTTTTTTAACTGATTTGCTCAGTCATCGAAGTCCATAGTTAAGTACTAAGCTTCTGGTACTTGTGGGGCATTTTAAGCCAAGCCAATTTCCCTTTTGAAGGTGAGAGTCAAACCTTGTACCTTAACCGTCTTTTCTTTATTCCAAAAAAATGCATGCAAAACAAGCCAAACTAAAATTTAGAATCTGTGAGAAAATTATAGGTTATCAAGGAGAAAAGGAAGAATATGGACTTTCAAATTAATCAAGGGAATTAAAGTCCAAGAGGGCACCACCTTTCAGAAAAGCCAATGCAACAGAGCAAAGAGATGTAACACAGTGATAATATGATAACGTACTTGTATTCCTAACAAAAAGCCAAAAGACACAACAACTTGTATTCACAGAAAGAGCTGTGGATGTATAAAACAGTCTTCATGAAGAAGCTATACATAGCTGTGATTGCAGGAGTGCTTATATAGCAGACAAGGCGGTTGTACTATTCTAGGTGAGCTGAGCAATCCTTATCTAAATCAGCACAGTCGTATTCTTATATTTTTTACACTTTTCTAGTCTTAAAAAAATAATATAAAGTTTATCATGAGGAAAGCAGCACTCAAGATGTTCATTGAGATGTAGACGTATGTGGCAATAATAATCTGTCTCACCACAGTAAGACTTTAACAAAGGCATATATTTTTATGCAGTTATACAAAAGTGAACAAATTAGAGATAATTCATACGGCCCATTAGACCTGACTTCTGTTACTTATGTCCGCACACATGCGAGTCCATTTCTACTCCGACCACATCTGACATTCCCCTGTGAGATGCATGGCAACACTGTTGACAGGAAAAGAAAAATAAACACTGGGTTCATATGGAAAAGAGATCAGCTTAATCACAGATAGCTGAGTCAGTACCACAGACAAATGGTCATGTGCACTTGGGTGTAAAACAAGGCTGTTCTGTTTGAAGGAAGCTGTCTTGCCCTCAAGGCAAGAGAAACCTGTGAGTTAATTATATTAAGCATAAGGGGCTGCAGTGGGCTCATGCATGCATTATGGATTTGGGAGGATTTGCTCTCACAGAAAACAACTCAGAAACATTTGCATGAATACTATTCATCACTGTTTCATGCCACTCCATCTGCATTACTGCCCTTCATACTTGTATCTAAGACTCAAACCATAAGTCACAGCAGCAAGTATTTAATTTTTTTACTATACAGTAATATTATTCATGCTTGTTATGCTAAAAATTAACTTAATTGGCACAAGATATGATTTCTGGTGTACATTAGATCATTGCTCTCATATGCATCCAAGTATATGAAACTTCTGTACTCCATTATAAATAAAAGTCTTGCACATTATAAAACATAGTGTGAAAACGATCCCGCTAAATGTTATGCATATCACTTAAGAGAAATTTAGAAAAAGCATATAACTCTGTAACTACATAATGATATTCTTTTCTATATTCCAGTTTACATTTAATGATTATGGGGCTGGCTTTAGAACAGATGTATTCAGAATCTGATAGTTCATTGTTAAAATAATGATCTGTACATTGCCAAATGTTTTTAAGAGGACTACTATCTATCCAAACTGAAGATGAGGAAAGCTTGTTCCTGAAGATGGTGACATGCCATTCATATCTACCTCATAAATATGCACCTGGATGGAGAAGAAACAACAATATCAGCTTTTCCCATTTCTACTTCCAATGATCCAGTGAGCAATATTTTACATAACTGTAGTGTCAGCCATCCCAAAAGCATTTCTACAAAGACTTACCCTGAGTTTCAGACAGCGTTATTCATCACTTCTCCCTTACCTTCACAGATAGGACTTTAAGTAATCAATATAAAGTGTGTGTGTGTGTGTGTGTGTGTGTGTGTGTGTGTGTGTGTGTGTGTGTGCGCGTGTGTGTGTGCGTGTGTGTGTGCGTGTGTGTGTGCGTGTGTGTGTGTGTGTGTGTGTGTGTGTGTGTGTGTGTGTGTGTGTGTGTGCACACGCGCGCGTGCGAGTATGAACCAATATGGTCAATTATTTTAATCTGTAGAGCCAGCTCCATGATGCAAAGAGATAGAGCCCTGGCAGTTTGAATAATGTCTCAGGTAGCTGCAGGAGCTGACCATTGAAGATGAGAGTGAGTGGCTACTGTCAGCTTTCTTATACTGAGAGGAGGCAGGTGCCTATGATTCACCACAAGGATGACTCATAGCAGGAGAACTAAATGTTATTGAGCAGAGATCAAACCTAATAAACCTGTATTATCATGATGAATGTGCAGTAGTAGCTGAGGGGGTTTCAACATAGGGATGCATGCTTCCTATCAGGATACAGCAAGAGCAGAGCTCAGAGAAGCTGCCAAGGGAGAAGGTAGTCTTCCCCCCACCAGCACTCAGGCTCACTCTCTACCACCCAGGGAAAAGAGAGGGTCATTCCAGATTCTTGTGCAGGAACAAATATGACATAGAGCTTTCACCAAGACTGAGAATGCCTGGTTTCTACCCTCCAGAAAAAAATGGGCCAACTGCGTGTCAGTAGTAGGATCATCAGGTGAGGTTCTGGACGAAGCAAAAGTGGTTTTAATCTGTAGAACAAAAACAGAGATATAATTGAAGTTTTATAGTTATACAACTGCATTTTTGTCTATAAACATGAGGTTCCTTAAGGCAGCATAAGTTTGGGGAAATATTATTGAAAAGCTCCAGCAGCATCTAAACGAAAATGTTATTTCATGTGACTTTAGAAACAATATACCACATGTACATTTTAATAGGTGCAAGCCCTAAGGTTAAATTCACAGTGGTCAAACTAAGCAAAGAGACCTATAAAATACTACTGTTGATGTCATAAAACAGTATGCCTAAGACAACACAAGCCTTAGTATGTGGTTACCCAGTCATATTCAATGACTCTGCTAACACAACTCACAATAGTGCATACTTTGTTACTAGACAACAGCATACATTGAGCATGCAGGGTATTGTTTAAGTTTGCTTCATTGCTCATTGTGCAGACTAGGCAAACCTCATGATTAATCAAACCCTGTCATTTTAAATAACAGCCACATGTTAATGTCTTCTTTAAAAGGTTACAAACCAGTTCAGAATTACTTCAATTAATTGTACAGGTTTTAATCTAAACTAGAGTAGACCAAAGTGCCAAGAGCTTTATTGATCATAGAGATATAACTGCAACCCGCTTTCTTTCTTTTCACATCTTCCTGAAGGCCCCCTGTAGCTTCTATGAAGGTTTCTAGTAATCTGAAATCTGGCCAGGATAAACTCAATACAATTTTTTCTTGTAATTTTAATCCCAGAAACAAACAACTCAGGAGTTTAATAAAATCCACCAAAGCCAAGTTTGAATCTAAAATAGATACCCAAGTCAAAGACACTCACAAGACATTTTATAGTTATATTCATAATCTCATAAAAACAACACAGCAATGCACTGAGCTGATCATTAATAATGTTACTTAACAGTGAGGCTGAAGATATAGCTAACCTACTGGCCGACAACTTTAGCTCTAACTTTACCCCTGTCTCTCCTCCGTCTGTCCCTCAAGATATACCTAAAACTGTCTCACCTCCAGCTATCATGCAAGACCAAGTCCTAAAAGTGCAATCAAAAGATAAAAATATTGCATTGATCAGTCATGACAATATCCTTGGATGATGTTAATAGCATGAAGCATGATTTACCCTGAGCCCTAACAATCTCAATCAATCTCAGCTTCCATACAAGTTTTGTACCAAGCGAATGAAGAACAGCTACAGTCATTCTCCTGAATGAGGGAAGACCTTCCACAGACCCAGGCAATTACAGACTTAAGTCTGACCAGCATTATATGCAAAGCAATGGAAAGATTTAGCATGGAACCAACCAATCATGGCATAGGGAACCTCCGAACACTGGGTTCATCTCAATCTGGATTTGTCAAGGGTAGGTCATGCTTATTCAACCTAGTGTATTTTTTTTAAAGATCATAAAAGCAATGGATGAAGGCAAAACAGTGCACACTGCATACCGTGACCTGGCCAAAGCATTTGACATGATTTCCCACTCAGCCATAGTAGGAAAGCTAAATAAACACGAATAAACCCCCTATGTCACCCACTGGGTTACCAACTGGCTCACAGATAGGATGCATGAAATTTAAACAGGGAAAGTTACCTTCAGAAAGAGACCAGTTACCAGGATAATCCTCCATGCTTATGTGCTAGGTGCTCTCCTGTTTAGCATCTACTTTTCTGAAGTAAAAGCCAATACAAAAGGGTTTTGTTTGACTAAGGTTACAGATGACTGCAAGTTAGGAACAGTCATTGAATCCCGAGATGACTTAGTCATCCTGCAGGAAGGTTTGCCCCGAATAAATAATTGGTGCCAAAATCATGGGCTGAAACTAAATGCCAAAAGTCATTATTGTATCATTTGGGAAGTCATCTATCCCAGGGAACTACCACATTAACAACACACTGCTAAGTTTAGGAGTTGACCCGGGTGTTCGAGATTTGGGAATTTATGTGGACAGTGACCTAACTTTTGAATAACATGCATCGGTTGTTGTAAGGAAGTCTTAAAAACAAAGAGATTGTTTTCAGATCTAGAGCTGCCATTGCCCCCTTTTATTCTGTTCTCATTAGGCCAAACTTTAAATATAATTCCCCTTTTGGCGTGTATCTGTTCAGACACATACATGTGGAATGCCCACAGAGATACCTAACTAAAAGAATACAAGGCCTAAAGAACATGTTCTACATGGATCGACTCAAAGCCCTGTCACTATGCTAAGTATCCTACAGACTGCAAAGAGGCAACCTCTGTCTGGCACACAAGGCATCCTCTGTCCCATTACTGATGGGTTCACTGCGCATCAGCAAGTCAAATGTCATCAGAAATATTCAGTCTAGGGATCTAAACCTCTTCTGCAGCATCCACAGAACAGTTTGGAGGGACAGATATATCTTGCATAGGATACCGCTGCTATGGAACAGATTCCCAACCTCATAAAGCTCATCCCTCTCCATATTCAAGTGCAACTTGGATCTATGGATGGGTAACAGAATATTTACCACAGAACCTCACCCTGTACTACTAATGGACAGAGGCAGCTCCTAAATGCTTTATCCCATGCATGGGTCCTCTCAAATTATCCGTGGTATGATCTTAGTTATTATCATTAGGCGTAATATATAATTATTCACTATGGTATGGTTAAGGCCAATCTTTAACTAAATGGGATAGGTTAATTAGAACACAAAAATGGAAACAGGCTAGGCTTAAAATGGCCCATAGGAGCAGATAGCCTAGTACTTACCTATGAATCTGTGAACCTATAAAACTGATCTTAAAGGAATTCCTCAGGATAATGCACATAGCAATCTACTTAACTTTTCTGACATTACCTAAAAGCGTGACTTAACTAACCATTTTTCTTTTGTGCGATTGCAGTAGCGTTAACGGATACGATAGATATGCCATTCAAAGAAGTGACTGCAAGTGGGCCTGTTTAATCGAATACTGATATCTGAATTCCTGCACTGCAACAGGTGTCTTGAAATGGGTGTTTTATTCATAATGTCACTGTAGGTCTCCTTTGTTAGTAAATAATTTGGGAATCTCACCTTTCTTTCTTCAGCTATGATGAAACCATCACATTCTCAAGTACTGCCTTATTTAAAGATGTCCCATTTCATAACCTGTAAAATAACATCTCAATAATTGTGCTTTTATTCTTTAAAATAAAGTTTAATTTGTTCTGAATATTTACACATTTCTGTGTTTTCTTTGCTGTTACTTTCCTTTCATCATTTTTTCTTTTTTGTCTGCAGCTGTTCAGTTTCTTGAAAACATTCCTTTCATTGGTCCTTTTTTTAGGTATAATTCAGCAGCGCTACCTATTTGGAAATAAGTAAACCACAGCGGTCTAGTATACCAAAGTTTCTGGTTTTCTTGAAGCACGTTTGTTACAGCAGTCCATGAATTCCCAAAAAAAAAAAAAAACAAGACCAAATGTATTTTCTACACTGGATTCAACAAATTGCTTATAACATCTCGTGTAACATGAATTTAATCAAGGTTTTGGTAAGACTTTTATTTACTTAAACATCTTGTTAGAAGATTTTTAGGTAATTCCTTGAGTGTCAGAAACTAAAACTCACAGAAATCAGTGATGCAACAGGCAGCATACTCACCTTTGCTGCAGAAGGCTGGAGGTTCTACTCCCACACCAGGTAGATGGATTGCTGACACTACGGTACAGCATAAAGGGGTAGTACTCTCTTCAATGTATCATCTTTTGTTGATACTTTAAACTAAGGCCACACCTGCCTGAGTTGGTGAAAGTTCATGTAATGTAAAAGATCCCATGGCAACAATCAAAAAAGCAGGGGGAGTTCCCCACTGCCACGGCCAAATTTGCCCTAGTAGTATAAATGCCACCTTGGCTCTCCCTTGCAAAGAGGTCCCTAGCCTAATCGGACTAACCTGGTCAGCAAAGGATAAATCCAGTGGTACTGCTGAGAATATTGAAATAGTGATGGTACAGTGTGAGAAAAGATATGGAAGTATAGTGAAATTACAGTAATCCCTGCGTATCCTTTCTTACGTGTGAACTCATTTGCACATGCACTTACACCCCCTCCACACACACACACACACACACACACACACACACACACACACACACACACACACACACACACACACACTCACACACACACATAGATATAGATATAGGGCACATGCTATGCTTCACTGTCTTTGACAGGAAGAAATGTGTAACGTTAACAACAATGAAATATCCCTCTGAGGTGAACAAATTTGACAATGCCTTTTCTCTGTTTCACCAGGTCCCTGGTGCTGTTTCTTTTCAAACACATCTATGAACCCTATCTGCAAACAGGCAATGCATGCAGCATTGCGGATTATAGTAGCTGGACATGTATTTTAAGCCTTTTTTTCTTTAAAGCGGCAATAGTTTTGCAAACATTACTTCAGATCTGTGCACCTTTTAACAAAAGACTTTATTTATTTATTTGTTGGGTTTAGTGTTGTTAACTGGTTGTGTGTGCTACACACAGATGATTTTGTTAGATATGGCCTCAAAAGTTCCAGACAATGTAAGAACTAGAAACTCCAAACATTAGATACTGATTCAGCTCAAGTCATTGTGTGCATGCATGCAACACCCACACACATACACACACACATATGTGCAGCCAAACAAGGACATATTTATAGATAGGGAGTAATGTTAAGAAGTCAGATTGCTAAACAATGATAATCCATTCTGTAATCAAAAATTACCATTATCGTCAATATTTCCTTCTACTTATGACCTTTTAATTGATGACCTGCCCTGGTGTTACTGAATCTGCAGGTGATGAACATTTAGAGATGTTAATACAATTTAGACTACTGTTATAAGTTCTGTAGAACAGCTGTCTATCCAAGTACCATAGCATGTATTTCTGTGTAGAGTTTTAAGAAAAAAATATCTCAGATATTATTATTTTTGTCACGAAGGCAAAGCAGTCTCAAATATTTAATAATGTTGCCTAATATGTTCAGAGTACGCCTCTTTAATATTAACTTAGCTGGAAATACAGCCACCCCAGTGAACCTGAAGCGTAAGCACTATTATTCGGCAGTCTTGTCAAATGAGAGCAAAGTGTGCGTCAAATCATTCTGCCAACATGCAGACAGCTTCATAGATGAAATGATAAGATGTGTTTCAAATGAAGACATTTTTAATTACATTTATATAAAGACACTTCCGTAAACAGGCGCAGACTACTGAATATGATTAAGCAGAAGTAGGAAAAGCTACTTTTGAACAGAACTCTTCAAGGCACTTTAGAATTGATTCTATAGTCTGCAGTGCCACCTAGTGTTGATTTTTTTTTAATAAAAGTTTATGTCTTTTTTTTCCTCTTCTGCAAATTGTTTTGAATTTCTTCTATGCTCACCTATTACATATATTCTAATGAAAAAAACACTTTATACTTGATAACGAGTTATATATCATTTAAGAAATAGGAAAATGAATAAGAGTATATGGTTTTATTCCTTTTAGTTATCTATTTAGCTGTTATGGTTATTTATTCTGCGTTGCTGTAACTATTTATTGAAATTCAATTGTTTTAATTGTCAACTAATATGATAGGTTTGGGAGATGGCATATATAAACCCCAGAGTTACTTAGTGTATTACATCTGATGAGGTCTGTGAAACAAAAACACAGTGATTTAGTTAAGCATTTATGTTTTTATAATAAAGTTTAATTTGGATTATCAGGAGTCGAGGCTGGTTCCTCTGCAGTGCTTTTTTGGCTGGTTATTGGTTGCTGCTACCTCTGCAGTGCTCTTTTGGCTGGTTATCGGTTGCTGCTTTCATTCGCTGAATAAACATTCCAAAAGTGAGACTGAGTGCTCCAAAATGTATTCTAGAGGTGCTGCAGTAAAACTCATCCCAACAATTTATTACTGTATTGACATATATTTATTGATTATCATGGTCAGTCAAAATTATTAATACTACACTTCCATTGAAAAAGTAGGAAAATGCCTTATCCTTATCAGAAATATAAACTCTTCATAGAGTCACATAATTACGTATGCAGCATGTCTGCAGAGAGGTAATGTGCTCAAAAGTAGGTCAGCTGCTAGGCCAAGAATGACAGAGATTTGATCTTTCATGCTCTTCAATAGTAACTGAGAGTGAATGCTTGTTTCTGGTGTAATACCAACAAATGTGCAAGTGAGACAAGATGAATGAAACCAAAAAGGGAATCTTATCAGAAAACGTAAGTTGGTTGCATTGAAGCTTTGTGCCAGATTCCATATTTTGTAAATGAGTAGATTGTTTGAGGTGTGTATATATAGAAATATTAGGCAGACCTGATACTCTTTTCTGATTTTAACATATAGCAGCTTTGCTGCTGATGCTACAGATTACAGGGCTGAGGATGGAGGGGGAGGAATGAGCAGTGAATGTAAAGGAGATGGAGGAAGGCACAATTCCATCTGACCTCCTAGTTATCAGAAATAGTCTGTAGGTAACATATGAAAATTTTGGAGGACCAGATGATGGCGGATAGAGCAAACATTCATTATGCTTGGCTAAATAACAGAAAGGTGAAAAGGTGTGGTGGCAAAAGTGATGTCGCAAGGTACACATTTGGCCACCACAAGGTAATGGCTTTCTAGAGTGGATCTATAAAAGTCCAAGGAACTGTAGTTATGGGTATTGAAAGGACATTTATTCTACTACAGAAGTATGGAAGCCCCTAAGGCAATGCCCCCTCCCTCATTCCGTACTTGGTATGTTGCTCCCCAAGCTTCTCATGTCCTCAGCACCTAACTGCCCTGATGGGGCAGTATCAAGAATGTATTCCTGAGATACAATTAGAGAGTCTGGCGGCATGTTATTAGAGAGTCTGGCTGCATGTTATTAGAGAGTCTGGCTGCATGTTATTAGAGAGTCTGGCTGCATGTTATTAGAGAGTCTGGCTGCATGTTATTAGAGAGTCTGGCTGCATGTTATTAGAGAGTCTGGCTGCATGTTAGAGAGTCTGGCTGCATGTTATTAGAGGGTCTGGCTGCATGTTATTAGAGAGTCTGGCTGCATGTTATTAGAGGGTCTGGCTGCATGTTATTAGAGAGTCTGGCTGCATGTTATTAGAGAGTCTGGCTGCATGTTATTAGAGGGTCTGGCTGCATGTTATTAGAGAGTGTGGCTGCATGTTATTAGAGAGTCTGGCTGCATGTTATTAGAGGGTCTGGCTGCATGTTATTAGAGAGTCTGGCTGCATGTTATTAGAGGGTCTGGCTGCATGTTATTAGAGAGTCTGGCTGCATGTTATTAGAGGGTCTGGCTGCATGTTATTAGAGAGTCTGGCTGCATGTTATTAGAGAGTCTGGCTGCATGTTATTAGAGGGTCTGGCTGCATGTTATTAGAGAGTCTGGCTGCATGTTATTAGAGGGTCTGGCTGCATGTTATTAGAGAGTCTGGCTGCATGTTATTAGAGAGTCTGGCTGCATGTTATTAGAGAGTCTGGCTGCATGTTATTAGAGAGTCTGGCTGCATGTTATTAGAGAGTCTGGCTGCATGTTAAGAAGTCTAGTTAGCTGCAAACATTCTACAGACCATGTCAAGTAAAACAAGAAAAACAACTGGAATAAGTGCCTGGTAGTAAAGTTTGCGCCCATGAGTTCATCTTATAAATCTTGCTTTCCAGCAGTAGGTTATTCATAGCAGGTGAAAGATGCCCTGGTAAAGTGTGAAAAAAGTCCGTACTGCAAATCTTGCTTTCTTGCTGTAAGATATTGATGGAAGATGAAAGATGTCCTGATAAAGTGAGAAAAGGATGTCAAAACTACATAGCAACTAAAGGATAAGGGCTGTCCTAGAAAACCTCTTCTTATTCAGAAGTTATCTTAATTGCTGATGTTACTGATGGCCGTTTGAGCATGCAAGGACTTCCAGGTTCTAGTCTACATAATACCATAGATATGTCATGTGTCAACCAGACAAATTGAACAAACTTTGATTTTTGTCATTCAAAGTGAGTCTGTTACGTCTAATCCAATGTTCTTGTTTTCTGAAGGTAGTTTGCACTTGGGCTTGGATTATGCTGTGTCTTGATACTTAGTATATAGTTGCAGAATCATCTCCTTAAGGTACAAATGTGGCTTCACTACATATTATTCCACATATTGCTGATGAACAGTGTAGCCAGTACTGAGTTCAGAAATGACCTTCTAGAACTTCATCCACAACTGTGTGAGGTGTCAGGCCATCTAAATGTTCATCTGACCTTTAACCAAGTAAATGTCACACCAGGCAAGGACCAGATACTTATTAAGCCAGTTTGTTAACTGGGAAGATGACAGATAAAGTTCAAAAGTTTCCAAGAGATACACAGATGTGCAATTAAAAAGTCACCAAGAATATATAAAGCTGTACCTGTGATGATTTGGGAGAGATGGGTGAAGGTTGCCAGCCTAGTCAAATAGAATTTGATACATAATTCTATCAACTATATAAATAAATGTAAAATACAGGCATGTTTTCTTGATAATAAATGTAAAATACAGGCATGTTTCGTGAGTGTAAAGAATACTGTGAAATGTGGAACTGCAAAATATGTGACAACATTTCACTCTACTGGCCCAGTGAAGCATGTTGTGACCCTTTCATGTTCGAATTCGGCTCCACTGCGGCTGGATGAAGGTTTCATGCCCATTGTTTTAAGTTTAAAGTTTATGACCATAATTTAGATGTGGACTGTGCTTTATTGCTCTAGTTTCTGTTAGAATATACATGTGAACTGTCTTCTATTGTTGTAAGTTTCTGTGCAGGTGTTAGATTGCTAAATAATGCAGTTTGTTTGCCTGGGAAATCCTAAGTGTCAAAAATTATGTAATTTGGGGAGGGACCCAACAAACATGTTTGTTAGTAATGTTTAAATACTATTTCAAAGAAGAGATTCGAAGTATTTTGATCTGGATATCTAACTCAGCACTCTACCTTGTGCTCACATGTAAGTTTTAGCACTGTGATTTCTTGTAGGAATAGTTAAAGCTAGTAAAGATTAATTAGGTATTTTTCTTTGAAATCAGACCTGTCCTATTGTATTATTTTAAGTTTCTGTGTGATCTCTGAACTCTTGGATATCTCTGTGGTGTAGTAGTTTTGTCTTGTGTTTTAATTATTTATTATTAAATATTTTTAAAACATTCTACCTGTGGCTGATTTGTGTAGAGATAAGCTTGGGAGTTTGTTTGTGTCTTTCGGCTTTTCCCAGTTAGGAGTCGCCACAGCGGAACTCCGGTCCGCTAATGATTGGTAGTTGATTTTTACGTGCCGAGTTACCAGCCCTGACACACAACCTTCAACGAAGGTATGCCCATTCACGCATGTCTCCATGCAGAAGACGCTCTAGCTGAGAATCGAACTGGACAGCGTCTTACTGTGAGGCGACAATGCTACCGCAGCACCACCACATTGCATATTTATAGAGGTTATTGTAATAGGCCACTCTAAAGTAAGCTTTGACTGTTAGTCATACTACCAATGGATATTAACATTGCACAGTAATAATTGGACACCCTTTTAAGGGTCTTTTAGTAGCTGATATTATTAAATGGGTGGTGGCAGTAATTATTACAGTATAGTCTGGTTAAAGGGGCACAGTTGGAGAATCTCCAGGAGTGTCTGTGAAGTTGTATAAATACTTATCTCAAAGTGTGTGCATGTTGTGTCAGCTACTTGGCAGGGACACGAAGCACTGGTTGGACAGAGAGGGTACTGGAGGTTTTAGCTTGCCCAGTTAGGCTGAGACCTGGACCCTATAGCTGTGCCAGTGGGGACTCTTATTGGGGACCTGGTGAGCAAGGCAGCAACCAGCCCCAGACTGACTGTGATCTCTGTGTGCACTTAAGGGAAATTGTACTTTACTGTGTGTATTAGTTATCCTTTTCTTTTCTATGAGATGACCTCCCTGGTGTTAGTGGTGAGGATTGAGTCTCCTTGATTGCTGGGCCAGGGCACGGTTGTCACAAGTGTTTAGCAGTGGTGGGATCTACTTCACATACTAATTGGCTTGTAGTGGCGTGGGGTAGAGTGAATTCCTGTAGCTTATGTACAGTGATCTCTAAAAGTGTTTTGTACTCTAAAACAGCCACACAGTGTATACTCAGGGTTCAACTCAGAATTGTTTTATTTCTTTTGTTAGTTTAATGTTAGTCAGGGTGAGCCGACAGCATGTCAGCAGAAGAGTATGGAAAGCTGACAAGGAGCCAGCTGGCGGAGATGTGCCAGGCTAGGGGACTGGTGCATGGAAACCTGACTAAGGCAGACCTGATTGCAGCCTTGGTTACAGCTGCATCAGAAAACAGCAGCCAGGAGGACAATCAGACTGACAGTGGAGATACAATATCCACGGAAAATACACAGCTCAACCTTTCTGCAGTGGACTTAAAAATCCAGCTGGAGCTAAAGAGACTTGAGTTGGAGGCCAGGCGTATGGAACTAGAAGCAGCTGAGAAAATGAGGAGTCTACAAGCTGAGGAAAATGAACGGCAGAGGAGGCATGAGAGGGAAATGCTGACTCTTCGCCAGAGTCATGGAGGTAATGGGGAAGGGAGTAACTGGACCCCAGAAGCACAAAAGGTCAGTACATTTCTTCCACAGTTTAAAGAGGGGGATAATTTTAATAGCTTCATTCATATGTTTGAGTGGGTATGTAAACAGTATGAAGCTGACCAAAGGCTCTGGGTACAGTTTCTGACCCCCTTACTCCATGGTAAAGCTGTAAATTCTTTAGCAAAAATGCATGACACTGACTGTTTTGATTATACTGTGTAAAAAGACATTTATTAGAATGTTTTTAGCTAACACCTGAAATGTATAGGAAAAAGTTTCGTGAGTATAGACGCAAGGCAGATGAAAATGAATGTGAATATGTTCTTGAACTTGAGTACTTATTTTCATAACTGGGTGAGTGGATGTCAGGGCACCACTTTTGAAGGGCTGGCAGACCTTTTGGTAAGGGAACAAGCCCTTAGCACTTTGCCTGAGGACATGAGGATCTGGTTAGCTAATAGACAGTGTGCTACTTCAGAGGAGTTGGGGAAGAAGGGAGGCCTATACCTCTCAAGCAGGGCAGCCCTGCACAGGAAAGGGACCCCCAGTACTGCTCATGGGACTAATGGAACCCATGGTGGGCAGCACAGACTGCCCCAACAGAATCTGCCAGTAGCAGGGGAAGCCACTAGTCCAAGTACACATCCAGGAGCTAGGGTTAAATGTTTTGAATGCAACCAGTGGGGCCATGTGGCATACAGATGTCCACGGAGGCAAGGTAGGGAACCAAAGGTGAGGGATCCAGTAAGTGGGAAAGACAAAATGCCAACAGTGTGTTGTCTTGAGACAACAGGGGTATAGAACTACCATCCTGCAGATGTCCTGAGAGGGAAGGATTTGGATGAGGCAGTACTATGTACTAATGCAATTACATGCAGTAAGGATAGGAGACAAGTATGTGGGTCTGGTAGCCTGGGGGAGACCCAGACAGACTGCATACTTGCAGCCAGGACTGCTGAGGTGGTTACTTCAGGGAGTGAGCTACGCTGTAGCAGTGAGACTGAATGTGAGCCACAGCTGCTTGTGGGTACTGATGTTCCCTTGGACAGGGTAACTGCAAAGGTAGAGGTGAATAGTAGTACCCAGGCTGACAGTGAGGCACCGCTGTCAGAGGATGCCAGACTTCCTGTGGAAGGGGAGCGGGGAAGTGTTACCAGGAGAGACTTGAGACAGGCTCAGCTCTCAGACCTTACATTGCAAGGCCTGAGGCAGGTAGCTAGGGAGACACCTGATTCTCAAGGGAAGGGGGAATCTGTATACTGGAACAAAGGGTTACTGTACAGAGAATGGACCCCTGAGGGAGGACTAGAAGGTGAGAGAGTACAGCAGTTGGTAGTGCCTAGAGCTTACCATCTGGCGCTTTTAGCCATAGCCCAAGATATTCCCTTGGCAGGTCATGTGGGCATAAAACGTACAAAGGAGCATATTATGCAAAACTTCTATTGGCCTGGAATTTCCAGAGATGTAACAGGGTACTGCAGGACCTGTGAGCAGTGCCAAAAGGTAGGCAAGGCAGGAGACAAGGTGAGAGCTCCTTTGATGCCTTTGCCTGTGATTGAGGAGCCATTTCAGAGGGTAGCTATGGATACTGTGGGTCCTCTGAGTACCCCAAGTTCCACAGGGAAAAAGTATATCCTATTGATGGTTGATTGTGCTACACGATACCCTGAGGCAGTGGCTTTGTCCTCCATTGAGGCAGAAAAGGTGGCAAATGCTTTGTTAGAGATTTTCAGCAGGGTAAGTTTTCCAAAGGAAATACTGTCTGAGAGAGGTGCCAATTTTATGTCAGACCTGCTGGCATGTCTGTGGAAGTCCTGTGGGGTGAAGCACATGAAGACCACCCCCTACCATCCCCAGACTAATGGACTTGTTGAGAGGTTAAACTCTACAGTCAAGTCCATGCTACGAGCATTTGCAGATCAGTTTAAGAGGGAGTGGGACAAATATTTGCCCCATCTGTTGTTTGCTTACAGAGAGGTTCCCCAGGAATCCACATGTTTTTCACCCTTTGAGTTGCTGTATAGGCATAGGGTGAGGGGACCTCTAGATTTTATTCGAGATGAGTGGAAAGGTGAGTGTGGGTCTCACAATGAGTCTGTTGTGGCATATGTCCTGAACCTTAGGACAAGGCTCAGGGAACTCATGGGCCTGACCCAGGAGAACCTGGCAGAAGCCCAACAACAGAAAAAGGTGTGGTATGACAGGAAAGCTCAAGCTAGAGAGTATGCTGTGGGGCAGCAGGTAATGGTTCTCATTCCTGTCAGACACAACAAACTGCAAGCAGCTTGGGAGGGACCCTACAAGGTGGTAAGAAAGGTAAGTGATGTTAACTACATGGTGGAAGTGCTAGGCAGATGGCAGGGGCACAAATTGTACCATGTTAACATGATGAAACCATACCATGATAGGGAAGTCCTTGTGCTGAGCATTTGCAGTGGATTGCAGGAGGAATCTGGGGGAGATCTGGGTACTGATCTCCTCAGTGAGGCTCGGGCTGGCACCTCAATGGAAGGGGTAGCAATGTCCCAGCAGCTATCTCCTACCCAGGTTCAAGAAATCCGAGCAGTGTTGCAGGAGTTTGGGGGCATGTTCACCGGGAAACCAGGGAGCACCCACCTGGTGCAGCACCAGGTGGATACTGGATCCCAAAGGCCTATCAGACAGGCCCCTTATAGGGTGCCTGAGAGAGTCAAACAGACTCTGAGGGAAGAGGTACAGGAGATGTTGGAACTAGGGGTGGTTCAAGAGTCCAACAGTCCCTTAGCCTTGCCAGTGGCGTTGGTGCCAAAGACGGATGGCAGCACCAGGTTCTGTGTGGATTACAGGAAACTAAATAGCCACACAGAGGCAGATGCTTACCCCATGCCTAGGACAGATGAGGCCCTAGAGCAGCTGGGTGGGGCTACGTATCTTGCAACCATTGATCTTACCAAGGGTTACTGGCAGGTGCCCTTGACTCCCAGTGCTAGAGAAAAGTCAGCCTTTGTGACACCTTTTGGCTTGTATGAGTTCACAAAGATGCCCTTTGGGATGAAGAATTCCACAGCGACTTTCCAGAGGCTGGTAGATTATATCTTAGCAGGAGCAGGAGGGTTTGCCCTTGCTTACATAGATGATATTGCTATCTACATCCATTCCTGGCAAGAGCACCTTCAACATGTCAGGGAGGTGCTGGGCAGACTACAGAGGGCAGGGTTTACCATTAAGACGAGCAAATGTCAGGTGGGTATGGCAGAGGTCTCCTACCTTGGACATAGAGTGGAGAGTGGTAAGATAAGGCCAGAACCTGCCAAAGTAGAAGCTATTCAGGCATGGCCTGCACCTGTTACCAAAAAGCAGATGAGGGCATTCTTGGGGGCAGCAGGATACTACAGAAAGTTTGTTCCCAATTATAGTACCATAGAATTTAGATGTGGAAGGTGCTTTATTTTTCTAGTTTTTGTTGGAATATACATGTGAAATGTCTTCTATTGTAAGTTTCTGTGCAGGTGTTAGATTGCTAAATAATGCAGTTTGTTTGCCTGGGAAAACCTGTGTGTCAAAAATTATGTAATTTGGGGAAGGACCCAGCAAACATGTTTGTTAGTAATGTTTAAATACTATTTCTCAGAAGAGACTGGAAGCATTTTGATCTGGATAGCTAACTCAGCACTCTGCCTTGTGCTCACATGTAAGTTTTAGCACTGTGATTTCTTGTAGGAATAGTTAAAGCTAGTAAAGATTAAGTATTTTTCTTTGAAATCAGACCTGTCCTACTGTATTATTTTAAGTTTCTGTGTGATCTCTGAACTCTTAGATATCTTTGTGGTGTAGTAGTTTTGTCTTGTGTTTTAATTATTTATTATTAAATATTTTTAAAACCTTCCACTTGTGGCTGATTTGTGTAGAGATAAACTCTAGTGTACATTGCATATTTATAAAGGTTATTGTAACAGGCCACTCTAAAGTAAGCCTTGACTGTTAGTCATATTACCATTGGATATTAATAATGCACTTTAATAACTGGACACCCTTTTAAGGGCCTTTTAGTAGCTGATATTATTAACTGGGTGGTGGCAGTAATTACTACCGTATAGTCTGGGTAAAGGGGCACAATTGGAGAATCTCCAGGAGTGTCTGTGAAGTTGTATAAATACTTATCTCAAAGTGTGTGTGTTGTGTCAGCTACTTGGCAGGGACACGAAGCACTGGTTGGACAGAGAGGGTACTGGAGGTTTTAGCTTGCCCAGTTAGGCTGAAACCTGGACCCTATAGCTGTGTCAGTGGGGAATCTTATTGGGGACCTGGTGAGCAAGGGAGCAACCAGCCCCAGACTGACTGTGATCTCTGTGTGCACTTAAGGGAAATTGTACTTTACTTTGTCTATTAGTTATCCTTTTCTCTTCTATGAGATGACCTCCCTGGTGTTAATGGTGAGGATTGAGGCTCCTTGATTGCTGGACCAGGGCACGGTCATCACAGTACCCAAAAAGTATTCCCTGTTCAGGCCACTGTTCAAAAAAATATTTATAAAGACAATATGAATGCAACTGTCCACCTAAAGGACACGTCACATAACTGATATCTTTAACTCCATAGTCACCCTCTCCAGTCTGCTGTGAGACCAAACCTGAGCTGAGCTGTATCTCTTCACAGGCCGAAGGATAATTATGTGCACACAGTAAATGTGTCGGAGTGCTATGTTCTTAGAGGAATGAAATCATTAAAAGTGAATAAAATTACAATACGTCCATAGGGACTTTGCAACTCTGGTTCACACTCCTGTAGCATGTTATGCGTACAGTGTCTGACATCATCATTATAATGTGTTTGCTCTGTTCAACTTCTGGCCCATGTTATATCCATGTTATACCAGGCATTCAGATTTTTTATGGGTCCTTCGTCATGACTGAGCTACTGTCTGTTGTGCATTTGATGGAGATAAAGAAAATTTGATCTTAACACACCATGGAAAATTGCTACATCTGAAAGTGCTAGATGCCGTTTCTGCCTTGCAAGATGTCCAAAGCCAAATGATAAAACAAAATGGCAGACAGAAGCAAATGTACACACTTTTGAGTCACATTCCATACAAGCATTCATTGCTCAGTTACACAGTGCACAAGCAGTGGGACTCTGTGAGCATGATAAAGCTTTCATGCACCTGCTGCATGACAAGACTCTGGTGCACAAAAGTGGAATAATGAGATTCATAGAGATCCATGCCTTAGCACCTAATTTTCCTGCAAAATACACAAACTGGGTATAAACTTCCAGAGTTTGGAGCACTGTGACAATTTGGCAACGTATGCAATACTGTGCTGTAGTTTTTTTGAAAGTGTTTCTATTAGTAGATATCTGGATTTCATTGGTACGGTGTATATAATGGCAGATTAAGTGCACCTCAGGTCTGGGCTGCTTTTAAACCATTACCCCCACACACACAAGCATAAACACATACACACGCATGCACGTGCACGTGCACACACATACACGCACACATGCACACACACACGCACACACACACACACACACACACACACACACACACACACACACACACACACACACACACACACACACACACACACACACACACACACACACACACACACACACACACACACACACACACACACAGTTTTACCATGCTTAAATGTTCATATTATTTTGGATCTTTTAGAGTTATCTTCCTGATTTAAGATCATTCAAATTGTTGTCATTATATCACATTAGTGTCCATACCCATTATTTTCAGCCACTTGACTATATACACTTCAAATGTACCATTGTGATAAAGATGACAACAAAGTTCTTTGGTTATTTTGAATATTCTGCTCTATAAAATATTCCAACTTGCTTTGCACAAATGCTTACTAGTCCTGCAAAGCCAAACTACCAACTGTTTAACCACATCATGATAGCCAGATTCAGCCATTTTCATCCACAAACAGCCCCAGGAACACAGCAATTATAACCCCATTGTTTTCTGTGTACACTTAAGGTTTCTGATAGTGAAAGAAATAAAACTTATTTCATATAAATGCATACAATTCCTGAAAAGACACACCTCAGGATTCTCAAAAGCTGGAACGGAGTGCAAGATCAGTGCAGGAGCTCAAGCAGGCAATATGTCTGCAGTGCGATCCAGGCAGAGCCTGCAGGGGCGTGCACAAGCACTCCTACACTAGTCCTGCACGGACTAAGCCTCTGTATGCAAATCACCCCATTTGCAGGAGAAATCCATGCAAATGCGGTGAATTTGTGATCCAGGAAGCTTAAAACCAGCCGTGCAGGACTAGTGTAATCTGCAGAAATGTACTCGGTTAGTAACCGAGTACATTTATACAAAATCCAAAACGGAGCTGTGACAGCTCCAAATAAAGGCTGCATATCACTCAGGAAGCATGCCAATGGCCAAGTATAAGGCCATTTGCATTGCAAACAGCTTAAAAAATAAAAAAAACTACTTTTATTTTTTTTAGCTGATCTCAGCTGTTTAAGCATAGGGCAGCGGCGTGCAAATGCGATCAGGGGAAAAATAATAAAATAAACCTAAAATAAGCATTCTGACTAAAATCAGTATTCTGCCATGCAAGTCAATGGCAGGTAGAAGACAACCTGGCCAGTGAGTAGTGGTTGCTAAGGGGGGGAGGCTCAGTGTGAGACATGTAACTATGCATTATCAGGCAATCCTATGGAAATGCAGTTTGTTTCTCACCCTCCCTCCCTATTGGTATGGTGTTCTTATAGTTGGTGGCTTTGCAGTTGCCTGCCCCTACTGTAAATTTGATCTGGAACCCTCCTCCCAGTCTAGTGTCTTTAGCTCATTCTACCCAATACAGGGAGAACATTTGAGAAGGCCAATTGCCCGTTCGATTCTCAGTTAGAGCGTCTTCTGTGTGGCGACATGCATGAATGGGCGTTCCTTCGTTGAAGGTTCTGCGTTAGGCCCGGCAAGCCAGCACGTAAAACTCTACTGCCAATCATTAGCAGACCAGAGTTCCGCTGTGACGACCCCTAACCGGGAAAAGCCGAAAGACACAAACAAATCAGCTTAGTTTCTGCTACTCCTTTCTCTCTTTCCACTAAAAAAAAAAAAAATTCTAAGCTTGTTTCCTGCCTTTCCTGTGGGTAGTCTAGTCTGGATATAGATTTGCTGTGTCCAGGACTATTTGTAGGCTTCTAGGCCCCCAAGCCTTTCTGTGTTGGAGGGAAGCCTTCTAGCTTAATTTTGTTTCTTAGAACTAGCCAGTTTTGTGTTTCAGCACTCAAGTTTGTTTCTTTGAGCTCAGCACTTGTTCAGAACTTATTGTATGCACTAAATAAGCTACAAATTACTACATCACTCAACTTTCCTCACTGTCTAGAGGAAAACAGTTGTACTTAACAAATAAGCACCTATCCAGGCATGTCTAAGGGTCAGCTCCTGGTGTTCTCCTCTGTCTACCTGATGAATCTGGGCATCTTGGGGCAATGCAGTAATTGCCTCATGTACACAGACAACCCTCTCCTCCTACCACCCAACACTACCACCTGTGAGAGATGCACTTATATAGCCAAACTGGAAGCAAAGCTCTCTTCACCCAAGACTGGACTAGACAGTCAAGAGGAGAAGGTAAACACTTGCACCACACCACACTCAGCACATAGTCCCTCAAAACCTACACCACCAAAACACACACATAGAAACACAAAACACACACCTACATTCGCAGAGGCTCTCAGTAAAAACCTGCCCAAGCAACAGGGACCTCCAAAGCAGAAACACAAGCAACCTCCACCCCCCCCAACACAACCCAAATGACACATAGCCCGCAAAGTCAGTGTGCCACTCAATCACAGCCCAACACTCTAGTCATAGGTGACTCTATAGTTAGGCCCACTGATGTTCCACTCACCAGGCTAAACAAGGAGAAAGTTACTGTCAGCTGCCTGTCGGGTGCCAGGATCCGCCACATAATGCATGCACTCAGGTCACTTCACAACAAGTACAAATATGACTCTGTCATTGTCCATGTTGGTGTGAATGACCTAAGACGTACCTCCTTGGACTACATGAAAAGGGACATGGAGGAGCTGTCCGATCTTGTAGCCCAGGCAGGTATGACCCTAACCCTGAGTAGCATCCTGCCATCACCCAGAATGATACCACAGTACAAGGACAAAATGATTGACTTCAACAATTGGCTAAGCTTCTGGTGTCATTCTAAGGGGATCCAGTATCTGTCTGCCTGGGATGACATGATCGACAAACCACGATGCTTTGCCAGAGATGGCCTGCACCTGTCGCCCCTGGGATTCCGGATACTGGCTAAGGCTCTAGCCACCCCTATAGTGCCTTTTTTAGGCAAGGTTCAAATGACAAATTCACCACCATAACAGGTACAGGCAAGAAGAATCTGAGGGTATTGCTACTCAATGCTAGAAGTCTAAACCTCAAAATGCACTCACTCGAGGCACTCCTTAAAATGGAGAACATCGACATCTGTGCAGTGACAGAGACCTGGTTCAAGGCTCCAGAGAGTACCCCTGCATTACCAGGCTATAATTCATACCACACCTTTCGGCCACCTAACCTGGAGCGAAACACTAAAGGTGGAGGCGTGTCCATATTCATTAAGGATATCCACACCTCCAGGCAAGTTGCTCAGCATAATGCATCCAATATTATCCAAGTGCAACTAACTCTGGGCAAGACCGCAATCCAAATTGTAGCTTGCTACAGATCCCCCACCATACCCCAGGATTCCCACTCCTCATTTCTTAATACACTGGAAAATATTAGGGTACAACTTAACACCCTATTAATGGGCAATTTCAACTACCCTACCATTAACTGGGAAAACTACTCTTGTACCAACTCTTGTGCTCAACGTTTTCTAGAATTCATAAATTCCAATGCCATGGATCAACTTATCCACAACCCCACCAGGGGCAGCAATATCCTAGACCTGGTTATTACCAACATGGGCAACCGGTGCTCCACACCAGAGGTCAATTCCTTGTTGGTCAGATCCGACCACAAATTAATCACCCTAGACATCCACATCCCTCCCCTACCCCCCATTAGAGAAACCACAGTAAAAAATTTCTCCAAAGCCAACTTCACGCTTCTTAAGACAGAAGTGGCAAACTTCACGACACCCATGCTGATGGACAATAGAGGTATCACTGCTGAATCCTACACAAATGTGCTTTATATTTATTTATTTATTTTTATTTATTTAAATTTGTTGACCGGGAGTGTCTGACTGGACGTGAGTCCATTTTCAGCAGAGGCCGGGGGAGAAAAGCTCCACAGTAAAATAAACAGACAGTAGTTACATTGGCATACATAGTGATTAACAATTTAACATAGAAATTACTTACAACATATTTACAGATGAAGAACATAGTACATCAGTAGACAACTAGAATCTTTATCTGTGAAGTACATAACAGGCATTAACAAATGTAACAATGAGAAGTTCCTGCTATATAATAAGTACTAGGCTTATGAGCATCTGAGCTTGCTATCATCAAGGTAGTTAGTGGAGGTGAAAGAAAGGTAGTAGTTGGATGGGGTGGATGATATTAGAGTGAGAGTTGCAAGGGCATAGCCAGCATGTTTGTATAAGCACTTACACGAGTGCATGGATCGTGCAATCCCTATCAGAACCAAGATGCTATCCTCCAAAAAAAGGAAGCCAATCTGGTGGTCCGCTGCCATAAGCAAACTCTACAACAGAAGAAAGAAACTGTTGCAAAAAAGAGTAAAATCCCATGATTGGAGAAACTCCCTGGTCAGCCTCAGTAAGAAGCTGAGATCCTCCAAAGCTAGTTATGAAAACAAAATTGCCACTGACTCTAAGGACAAAGCATTCTATAGCTATGTCAAGAATCTCAATGGCAACACTCAGATCTCCTCTGAGTTACAGCACGATGGCACTAAATATACAGAACCAACTGATATTGCCAACATCCTGGCAGATAGGGTCAGTGCTAACTTTACCCCCCTGTCATCCCCTAAAGGGCCCATCCCTATACCAGAAGAATGCAAAGTTCCTGTAATCATGGCTGCACAGGTAAAAAACACACTATCCAAAGCCAAGAACACAGCATCCATGGGACCTGACGACATCCCAGGCTGTGTTCTACATGAACTACAGAATGAACTGGCACCCCACCTAAGTACCATGTTCAATCATAGCCTCACCTCAGGCTATGTGCCCACTGAATGGTGCACAGCGACAGTTATCCCACTCCACAAAGGGGGAGCCACCACAGACCCCGGAAACTACCGCCCCATTAGCCTAACGAGCCTGGTCTGCAAGGCTATGGAACATATCATCATGGAACATATAAACAATGACATTGGTAATCTCCAAACTCAGAACCCCACCCAGTTCAGGTTTGTAAAAGGCAGATCATGTCTCCTAAACCTGATAGACTTCTTTGAAGCAGTCACCAAAGCCGTAGATGAGGGTAAGGTGGTTCACACAGCCTATCTAGATCTCGCCAAGGCTTTCGACACCATCCCCCACTCTGGAATTATAGATAAACTCACTAAACTAGGTATAAATCCCTATGTCATAAGATGGGTTGCCAACTGGCTCACTGACAGAACCCACACTGTGAAAGTAGCAGACTCCAAATCCAACTTCAGACCAGTGACAAGTGGAGTACCACAGGGTTCAGTCCTGGGTCCTCTCCTGTTTGGTATCTACTTCTCTGAAGTACAGGCCAACACAGAAGGTCTTTGGCTAATGAAGTTCACAGATGACTGCAAACTAGGAGCCATAATCAAAACTCCAAAAGATGTGGACATCCTACAAAAGGGCCTTGCTGAGACAGATGCCTGGTGTCAAAGCCATAACCTCAAGCTCAATGCCAAAAAGTGCATTGTCATCCCTTTTGGTAAAAACTCAGTACCCATGAACTACCACATAGGCGGTAGTCTACTTAACACTAAAAGTGTGGTAAGAGACCTTGGGACACAGGTAGACAGTAGTCTCTCCTTTGATAATCACATCACCACAGTAGTCAGGAAATCCTTCTACGTGGCACACCTCATCACAAAAGGTTTCTCATCCAGGAAAAAAGAGGTCATTGTTCCCCTCTACTCGTCACTCATTAGACCCATTATAGAGTACAATGCCCCTTTTGGTATGTACCTCACAAGACATCTACCACAACTGGAAAGGCCACAGAAATACGTCACAAAGAGGATTACCGGCCTCAAACAGATGCCCTATGCAGACCGTCTCAAAAAACTGCAGCTTTACTCCATTGCATATCGCCTACTCAGAGGCGATCTCTGCCTAACACACAAAGCTATGTCAAGCCCAGAACTTTTAGACATGCTCCACTTAAAGAAATCCCAATCCCTATGAGCTACATGGTCTAGGGACCTAAACCTTGTCACCACAATAAACAGAACATGCTGCAGGGATAGATTCCTGTCCCAGAGACTTCCCATACTCTGGAACAAACTACCTATCTATATCAAACAAAGCTCCTCATTAGCGCTCTTCAAGAAAAATCTTGATGATTGGATGGGAGATAGGAAATTCACCCCGGGGATCACTTCTGTGGCTCTGTTTGACAGTGGCACAGAAAAATAATTTTCTTGGGTGGCGAAAGCCAGGGTACCTTTGGCTAGGCTTATATAGGCCCTAGGGCCAATAGCCTAGTATTTACCTATGAACCTATGAACTTATGAACCCAGCATGTGAGGCAGGTCCCAATAGTGTAGGAGTAGGAATAGCTTGGTACAAGCCTAGGAGGTAGGTGACATCATGGGGGTGTGTCAGGCATACTGTAAGTGGATTGGAGCCCCGTGGCTCAGGTTTGCTCCTAGCTTAGCGCAGCTAAGCTGGGGGTGTGTCTAAACCTGCCTAGCACTCTTTATAATGCCTAAGCAAGTGTGTGCACCTTCTTCTTCTTCTTTTGAATGCTCCCATTAGGGGTCACCACAGTGGATCAACTGTTTCCATTTCTTCCTGTACTCTGCATCGTGCTCTGTCACACCAACCACCTGCATGTCTTCTCTCACCACATCCATAAACCTTATCTTAGACCTTCCTCTTTTCCTGTTACCTGGCAGCTTCATCCTTAGCATCTTTTTCCCAATATACTCTGCATCCCTCTTCAGCACATGTCCAAACCAACGTAATCTTGCCTCTCTGGCTTTGTCTCCAAACCTTCCAACTTGGGCTGACCCTCTAATATACTTATTCCTAATCTTGCCCATCCTTGCCACATCCAGTGCAAATCTTAACATCTTCAACTCTGCCACGTCAAGCTCTGACTCCTGCCTTTTTGTCAATGCCACTGTCTCCAACACATATAACATAGCTGGTCTCACTACCCTCTTATACACCTTCCTTTTCACTCTTACTGGTACTCATCTGTCACAAATCACTCCTGACACTCTTCTCCACCCACTCCATCCTGCCTGTACTGTCTTCTTCACCTCTCTTCCACACTCACCATTACTCTGAACTGTTGATCCCAGGTACTTAAACTCATCCACCTTCGCCACCTCTGCTCCCTGCATCCTCACCATTCCTCTATCCTCCCTCTCATTCACACACATATATTCTGTCTTAGTCCTGCTGAACTTCATTCCTCTTCTCTCTCTAGAGCATATCTCCCCCTCTCCAGGGTCTTCTCCACCTGTTCCCTACTCTCACTACAGATCACAATGTCATCTGCAAACATCATAGTCCACGGGGACTCCTGTCTGATCTCGTCTGTCAACCTGTCCATCACCATTGCAAATAAGAAAGGGCTCAGAGCTGAACCTTGATGTAATCCCACCTCCACCTTAAACGCATCTGTCACTCCCACCGCAGACCTCACCGCTGCCACACTACCCTCGTACATATCCTGTACCACTCTTACATACTTCTCTGACACTCCTGACTTCCTCATACAATACCACAACTCCTCTCTAGGCACCCTGTCATATGCTTTCTCTACCATGCACCGGGATTTAAAGGCAGAAAACAAAAGTTAAAGCAGGAAATAGCAGTAGTGTGCATATTTGTGCACGCTGTTTGCGCAGCGCGCCCCTAGGCTCAAACAGGAAGGCAATGGGAAGGGAAAACAGCAGTAGAAAGGTAGCCAAGGAGAGCTAGCATAGCTGGCAGGTGAAATGCATCAGAATCAGCCAATTACACAGGCAGCAGACCAGCCCAGCCAAGAACACTACTATAAACTATGCAAACACCTACCCCTCTAGTTTTTCCCACACTCTACACCACCGGTGTAAACAAGCGGGGAACTTTTAACACTCACAACAGCAAAATGTTGGGGGCTGCAATAGCTATCATACAACTTGTGGAAGAGGCTTAGGGTGGTGAGGATGTAAATGCTGCTGACCAACCCACAGTGTACCTACCAAGGGCTACATGAGCTGGAGACAGTGGAGTGCTATAGGGTGGACAGGGACCTCCTACGGTAAATTGTTGAGCTGTGCCGGCTATGCCTGCAACACAGAAATAACAGAGAGGAACCCATCCCAGTGGATACCAAGGTATGTGTAGGCCTAAGAATACTAGCTACAGGTACCTTCCAAAGGCCAACTGGGGATATGATAGGGATTTCAGAGGCATCAGCATCCAGGGTACTCCACAAGTTCCTGGATGCCACATCAGCACATCGGTGAGCACGTATATTTCCCCAACACCCATGAGGCGTTGGCCAGCAATATGTATCTCTTCCACCAAATAGAAGAATACCCTGAGGTAGTGGGTGCAATATACTGCACACACATACGCATCAATGCACCACCCGGTCAGCGGGGTAGGGTCTACATCAATTGCAAGGGCTTCCCCTCCATCAACTGCCAGGTTGTGTGTGATGCCCAGGGCATAATAATGAACGTGTGTGCTAGCTGCCCTGGAAGCTATCACGATTCCCACATCTGGCATCTGATGCAGCTGTACCAGAGATTTGCCAGTGGGGGCATCCCACACGGTCACCTAGTGGGGGATGCTGGATACGCACTGGAGCCGTGGCTGATGACACCCATCAGAAATGCACAGAAGAAATATAAGCCAGCAACAAAGGGGCTGTGAAAAGCACTTTAATATATATATAACATAGACTTCACAAAACAGACAGGTTTCGGCTTGGAATTAGCCTAACCTTTTTCAGTGTATTCAAACTCAAAGAACAATTGAAGTCTTAAATAACAAAAAAATTAATAAGAAAAAACATATGATTGGTGAGCACATGCATATTAATTAAATATTCATTAAGCCCTGGGTAAAAAAGTGCCCCTAGTTTCGTTATCCATTTCCTCTCCTTGATATTAAGTTTATTATGCCATCCAGATTTACAAGTACAATCCCCAATGATTTTATCTATAACCAAGAAATGAAATTTAGCTGTATTATGCTTTAATGTATGTTTATAGAGTGCATTACTGATTTTCTTGCATTTGATTTCACTCAAATGCTCAGAGATACGTAGCCTGAATGGACAGGATGTTTGGCCAACATAAAAACACTGACAACTACAACATACCATAGTATTAACATAATACAGCTAAATTTCATTTCTTGGTTATAGATAAAATCATTGGGGATCATATTTGTAAATCTGGATGGCATAATAAACTTAATACTGGATCAATGTT
>NC_056729.1:1485968646-1486021146 GCF_019279795.1 Protopterus annectens
CCGTGTGCCCTGTGCCCCACTGGCCACTAGCACCAGAGAGGGCATCTCATATGAGTGGAAAGGATAACAAATGCACACAGTAAAGTGCAATTTCCCTTAAGAGCACACAGAGATCACAGTCAGCCCGGGGCCGGTCACTCCCTTGCTCCCCAGGTTCCCAATAAGACTCCCCACTGGCACAGCTATAGGGTCCAGATCTCATCCTAGTAGGCAAGTTAAATCTCCAGCACCCTCTCTGTCCAACCAGTGTTTCATGTCCCTGCCCAAGTAGCTGACACACACACACACACACACTTTGAGATAAGAGTTTACACAACCACACAGACACTTCTGGGGAAGGCTGGCACAGGTTCTCCAGCTGTGCCTCTTTTTCCCAGACCATTCGGTAGTACCAGCTGCCACCACCCACTAATAATTATCAGCTACTCAAAGCCCCTTAAAAGGGTGCTCAATTATTACTGTGCAATATTATTATCCAATTGGTTAAGTGTGACTACAGTCAAGGCTTATTAGTGTGGCTATGTACAGTTTTACCAAAGGCATACAAGTACTCTAAAGAGCTTAAATTATCTCTACACAAACCAGCCACAGTTGAAAGGTTTTAAAATATTTAATAATAAATAATTAAAACCATAAGACAATATTTTCTACTATACAGTGCTAGTCAAAAGTTCAGAGATCACACAGAAATACTTAAAATAAATCAGTGGTACAGTTCTGACATCACAGAAAAGCACTTAGTCTAATATTTTCTAATTCCTAGCTACTTCTAGGAGAAAACACAGTTCTAACATACTGCTTACACAAAGAGAGCATAAGCAGTGCTGAGTTGGATGTCCAGACAAAAATGCTTAATAATATCTGGTTCTCACTGTTTAAATTGAAACTGCAGTTCTGATAAAACATTACCTCATCTTTTACACTTTCCTAGTGTTCCCAGGCTGACAGAAACTGCATTTACATTCTTTTACACTTAGAGCAATAAAGGACATTCCACATGTAAATTCTGGTCATTAACTTTAGCCTTAAAACAATAGGCAGGATGCTTACTCCAGACTCATCGACTCCAAATTCTAACTTCAAAGGAACAGACATAAAGTAATTTTAATTTAAAAGGGCCAACAAGAAATGCTTGACTTAGCTTTCTTTACAGCAGATGGCAATGTTGCCACATTGTTTTAAGTTCAACATTTCACAGTATTTACAAAGGATAGAATTATGTATCAAATCTATTTGACTAGGCTGGCAGCCTTCACCCTTCTCTACCAGTCTTCACAGCATGCATATATGGGACAACAGTGGCCATTACAACAGCATGCAGGTTTCATTGATGGCAACAGGCCACCAGTATGGGGATATTTTAACATGGCACATGTAAACCAATAGGACATATGTCCCAACAAAAGTATGGAGTGTACACGTACCCACTGAGGTGTGTAATTGGGCTATTGTTGCACATATGGTTGGAGTGAGAGAGAGAGGTCAATTAACAAATAATATATCCCTGTAGTTTTCACAACTTTCTTAATCACTGCAGTGATCTGTCCCTTACATGTATTATTACACTACCCAATGGCCTTACTTTGTACAATTGTATGTTTGTAGATTAGTATATACGTGGACTGTGTCTTACGTATAGTCTACACCTGTTACCTGTTCTAGTTGTTGAGAAAATCATTGTTAACTGTACCTGACAAATTCAACACATACTCCCAGATGCCATGCTTGTAGACAAGTATATGAGTGAACTGTGTTGTAACTACAGTCTACACCTCTTACCTGTTATAGCTGTGGGAAAAATCATTGTTAACACTACCTGACAGATACTATGCATACTCCCAAATTCCATGCTTGTGGACAAGTATATGAGTGAACTGTGTTGTAACTACAGTCTACACCTCTTACCTGTTATAGCTGTGGGGAAAATCATTGTTAACATTACCTGACAGATACTATGCATACTCCCAGATTCCATGCTTTTGGGCAAGTATATGAGTGAACTGTGTTGTACCTACAGTCTGCACCTCTTACCTGTTATAGCTGTGGAGAAATCTTTGTTAACGCTACCTGACAAATACTACACATACTCCCAGATTCCATGTTGATGTTATACACATACCTAACAGTCCATTATTGCACACACTCTGGTCAAGGCTTGACAGGATGCAGGTGTTAATGTGACATATTTTGGGATAGCTGTCATACACTTTGTGTGAGATGCTACAATGACAGGTTTGTTTCCATATACATTCTCTTTTTATATTCAGGTCTGACTATCCAGTATATGTCAGTATAAGCTGCCTACATTTCTTGGATCATCACACTTATTTGTCAGGGGAACAGGTTACCGGGCAGCAGATTTGGGGCTGTTATCTGGACATGCTGGACAGATCAGAACAATTGAGGGGTATGACTATGCATACAGCTTACTACATGAACATTCTGCCACAGTCTGTAGAGTTGATGGTTATGATTATGCATACAGCTTACTATCTGAACATTTTACAGCTTACTGTACATTCTAACAAAATCTGTACAGTTATTGGGTCTATCTAATTATGCATTCAGCTTACTATCTGAACATTCTAGCATACTATCTGAACATTCTCGCAAACTCTGTACAGTTGTGGGGTATGATTATGCATACAACTTACTACCACTCCTGGGATTAAAACCCCTGCTGTGTGTAGTGAAAATATTACAGTTGACATCACAGTACACTGTGCTATCAGGTAAGTGGTGTAGAGCATTCCAATGGTTTCTTTCTAAGTCTCCCTCAGTTGTTCTATATCACTGACCTCTTGGGACTTCCAACATTGTTATACTGAACTTCCTACACATTGTAACTGCGTTCAACAGTGTGGTTAAGACTGCTTAATACAACAGTACTATTTATAGAATGCAACACTACAACAACATATGAAAGCAGAATGTACACAAGCACTCCAGCAGTTATACTTTTAATCACTAGATATTACACCTTTTTTCCATGCAACCTATATGACAGTCTTCCTGCCATATTGTCTGGTTTATTCAGTACATCCCATACACAATACATTTTTATACTGGTACAACACTTTCTAGTACTGTTATATTTATTTGTTATGACAGTACATGCAAGAATATTACTAACCTGCCTCACGACACAGCCTTTTCAGTCTAGCAGCAGGGGCTTGCTGCTTCACAGACCATTCATCTGCAGCTGTCGGAGAAATACAGTGATAGTTAGCTATTACCTATCCATAGTATACACAAGCTAGGCAAGCATTATCTACATAGTAGAATGAGTACTTACTCAGTGCTGGGGCATCAGCCATCTGCCTGGATCCTTGGATCCACTGGTCTAAGAGATCACCCCTCCACCTCTTCAGGTCAGCATGGTGATGCCTGGCCTCTTCACCAGTCTGGGGGATACCAGTGGCACTGGTGTGGTCACGGGCGAGACTGTCCCAGGCCTCCGCTTTATACTGAGAGCCCTGGTACTGGCCCTGTAGTAGTCTCTCCTCATGGTGTTTTACCAGGAGCCATACCATGAATCTGGACTCCTGGGTGCCCCAGCGCTGCACTCTAAATCTAGTGCCTTCCCCAACTCCAGCCATTCTGCCTACAGTAGGGAGCTGCAACCAGTGATGGGAATTATTTGCGCCTGTGGGGTTTAAATACGCCCAATTTCCCACACTTTCCTGTGATTGGACGATTTTGAAAAGGCTAAGCTATGGGTACACCTGCTTACCTAATGTTGGCATTGCTTAAAGGGGCATACCACTGGGCAGATTGAGTTAGCCAGCCTACACATTGCTTACACCACATAAGCTGACCTGTGCAATGCTTAGTGTTGCTTAATATCTAATTAGCATTATATTTTCCTTTTGACGTTGATTTATTACTTGTTACATGTTATATCTGTGTCTGGTATCTGTGATTCATGTGCACGTACACTGTTTGGGATGCTGGGGAATTCAACACTTTATTACAATAATGCCTCACATCTGACCTTACTGCAGTACTCCAGTTCACATGTTTATGTTATGTAGCAGGTTATACAACATCAGGTGGCCATGGTGGTGCAGTGGTTAGCATTGTCACCTCACAGCAAGAGGTTCCCTGGTTCGATCCTCGGCTGGGGTGCCTTCTGTGCGGAGTCTGTATGTCCTTCCTGTGGTTGCATGGGTTTCTTCCAGGTGCTCCGGTTTCCTCCCACATCCAAAAGACATGCTGAAGGTGGATTGGACACTAAAATTGTGCGTGTGTGTGCCTTCTGTGGAAGGTTGGGTGCCGGGCTGGCAACTTGACACTGTAAAACTCCACTCCCAATCATGAGCAGGACAAAGCCGAAAGAAGAAGTAGGTTATACAACATCACTCTGTGCATAGATTCATTTCACATGCTCAGCTTGATTTTCCTATGGTGAGGATATGTTTGATGAAACCTCAATCTTATGTACTGCTGTGATGGCTTAGTGGTTAACTACTGTAGTGTATAGGGTTCTGGGTTTGAGCCTTGCAGAGGCTGTTTATTTTGTTGCTGGACAGAACACGGGCCATTGGATACAGAGTGATTAAGGTAATTTAAAGCAGTTGTAAGCGGGTGTGCGTGTGTTTGCGCAGAGCTAAGCACTGCTAACTTTCGGTTACACTTTCTTCTACTACTCAGTTAGTTTCCATATTGCTTAATCTGTGTAGGCAGTGCTTACCCGCATGCAGATGCACTTAAACACACTTACTAGTGCTTACATATGCTTACTACTGCTTATTTGTGCTTAAACCTTCTTACTAGTGCCTTATTCATTATGACACTGACACTTCACATACGCATTTCCTGCAGTACTCTAGTTCATAAATATGTGTTATTTAGTGGGTTTTGCAACTAAAAGATTGGTTATAACGTGTTTTGCCATGTAAAATAGACTGTGCTGTAGTGGGACTCGAACCGGGAATGCCTACTCATTAGGCGGATGCTCTGCTAACTACACTATTGCTGTGCTGCTTTGTTTGTATATATCTTCCATAATTTCATATCCATGGTTCCTTTCCCCTCCCCCGAGACCCACGTACACAGCAACCATCCATTCTCCAGTTGCTAGCCCAACCATACCACACCTCCACACATTGCCCTCTCGCCACGTCTCGTTACTCATCCAGTATACTGTCTCGAGCCAAGCTTCTTCAGGCTCTTCATCCATTTAGTCCACATACGTACGAGCCCTGCTTTGTTCATCTTTTGAGACACGTGTAAACATCGGATTGACTCGCAATTTTTGGTTCGTCCCTCCAGGGACGGACCTGTTTTTGTGTCAAGATTAGACTTAGCTGATCTGCACTGTTTCTCCCACTGGTAGCATCCTGCCAGGGGTTTGAGAAGCAGCAGTTTGCTCACACACCTGCCCAGCCTCATGTTCCGGTTCCGCATAACCAACGTCCCAGGTTTGACGTTTTGAGCATGACACATACCCACACGCCCCCTCAAAGTGCACTGTTTTTTATTATTTTCTTACGTTGTTTGCAAGACTACTGTTCTCACATTATGACTGGACAGGAACTGTTTTCGTAATTTATATAAACTAATCGAAATACTGTATTTGAGTAATGTACAAATGGTTGCTCATATTAATGTAACATGTCTGTCTGAACGGGTCTTGATATTACCTAAGACGACAGTGCTAAATAATACAGGGGTTGCTGGTGTTCTCCTTTTCATTCATTTTTAATGTTTTGTTGTCACAAAGTTCATTTTTGATATATATATATATATATATATATATATATATATATATATATATATATATTTGTAGATACACACACACATACATCTACATAATTACATACATTTCCTATACTGTTGAATGACTGTGCTGGATGATGTGTTTGTGATAATATCAGATGTATGTGTATCTGCCATGGCTTAGTGATTCATCACTTTGCCTATAATGTGTAGGGTCCAGGGTTTGCAACTTGGGAGTACTGATTATTTTGCTGCTGGGCAGGACAAGAGCTGTTGGATACAGAGTGACTAAGACACTTTTAAGCAATTGTAAGCAGGTTTGTGCTGGTTTGTGCGAGGGTAAGCAATGCTAACCATATGCTTACAGACAGCTTCAGTGTTGCTTAACCTGTGTGCGCATTGCTTAACCCCACACAAATGGGCTTAAACCCACTTACTAGTGCTTAAATATGCTTACTACCTCTTACTACCACTTACTAGTGCTAAATTTTAGACAGTAATAGTGTAATGGTTCTTGGGGAGGTGGGTGATTTGGAAAATATATGGGGTTATCATTCATTACACAGTTTACCTTAAATTTGTATCTGTGATACTTTATAGGGCATATGTGATTATCTGTGGATTTTGCTATATTATGACAATGACACCTCACATCTGCATTAAATGCAGTACTGCAGTTCACAAATGTATGTTATTTATTAGGTTATGCCACAAAAAATATTTATCATAGAGTGATTTGAAGGGAAAATGGAATGTACTGCAGTGGGACTCAAACTGGGAATGCCCGGTCGTTAGGCAATTGCTCTGCCCACTACACTATTGCTGTGCTGCTTCATTTGCATACACCTTCCTTGTTATCCTCTTCAGCCTTTTAAGCTGCTACAACCATAGCTAAGCAATGGGCACACCCGCGCACCTACGGTTAGCTGTACTCGGATTTTAAAAAATAAATAAAAGGGTTTCTTTTTTTAATTTATATGTACTGTTGCTGTTGTACACATGGGGGACTGTTGGTGGGGATATGCGGACACCTATGAGTGATCTCGCTCATTTCTTAACACCTTCTGCTGTTCTACATTGCAGTTTATTCTGAGAGCTCTGCTCTCAGATATGCCCCCTGCACTTGTACTCGCTCTGTGTAAGCCTAGGAGCTTGGACAGCGTGCTTTGTTAATATGCATGGCGTGCTGCTGTCCTGCTTCTAAATGGGCGCTTAGTCCTGCATGGAAGATTAGTGAATCTGGGGGAGACTGTATAACTGAGCAAACAAGGCAGTATGTTATTTTCATCCACAGACAGTCCCCAGATTCAACCAGCAGTTATAGACACTTCCTCTGACTATGATAACAAGATAATACCTCTCACTCTTTTGGCACACACACATCAGGAACAAAGCCAAAAAATAATGAGGGACAATGGTCCAGAACAAAGACAAATGTATCTTATATACTTAGAAAGTTGCAAGAATAACAGTTTTTGAATTAGCAAGTCTGAAACTCAAATCTCTGTAATTATTTAGTGACTACAATCCCTAAATGATTTCCTGAAAACACTGAACAAAATATATACAAAATCAGGGGCATTCTGTGAAATCAGGAAGAGTTGAGAATGTTGATTCACTTAAATAGCTACAGGTATTCCAGCTTATTTCACACAAAATGCACATAAGTTCTGCAAAGCTTGACAGTTAACCGAGCAAACAACCAGGGGTAAACTATTTTCATTCACATACTGGCCCCACCCAACCCAGCACAATAGCCTGGGAAAGCCAATCAAGCATAAATGACTGATAAGCCCTGTTCCACTGACATTGGCCCATTCAAACCCCTCAATAATATAGCTGGCAGGTGGAATGTATCATAGTCAGCCAATCACACAGGCTGCATCTGCAGCACACCAGTATAAAGTAGACATACACCCTTCAATCTGATTTTTTCCTCATACTCTGCACCATTGGAGTACACACTTAGGAATTTTAACAGATGGGGGCTACTGTTGCTCTGCTACATCTGTATGCACTACAGGCTGAGGTCAGTGATGATGATGATGCTGACAGTAGGCCCAGACTGAGGAGGAGAAGAGTGTTCAGGCCCAGGGTAATCTTTCAGGGGATACATGAGCTGGAAATAGTAGAGCACTACAGGGTAGAGAGGGACGTAGTACAGGAACTCACCAAGCTCTGCCACCCTCACTCAGACCCAGAGCAACAGAGGGGAACCCATCCCAGTGGACACAAAGGAATGTGTAGCCTTAAGAATACTAGCTACAGGTACTTTCCAAAGACCTACCAAGGACATCATAGGGGTCTCACAGGCATCTGCATTAAGGGTACTCCACCAGTTTCTGGATATCATGCTAACACATACCAGTGAGCACATTTATTCCCCCAACACCCCTGAGGAGACGACCAGCAATATGCATATCTTCCACCATGTAGCACACTACGCAGATGTACTGGGTACCACAGACTGCACTCATGTGCACATCAAAGCACCACCCGGTGATGAGGGTAGAGTCTATGTCAACTGCAAGGGATATCACTCCATCAACTGCCAGGTCATGTGCAATGCCCAGGGCATTATCCTCAATGTGTGTGCTGGCAGCCCTGGTAGTTATCATGACTCCCACATCTGGCAAGCATCAGAGTTGTACCAGGCATTTGCCAGGGGGGACATCCCATATGGCCATCTAGTGGGTGATGCTAGTTACACACTAGAACCATGGATGATGACACCCATCAGAAATAAACACACACCAACTGAAGAATTCCATAATGAGGCACATGCACAAACTAGGAACATCATAGAGCATGTGTTTGGACTGCTCAAGTCACGGTTCCACTTGACATATCTGGTGGAGCCCTGCAGTACTCTCCAACCACATGTGCACACATGTTCAAAGTATCTGCCATGCTACACAATATGATCCTGTAGAAACAGCTGTGGCAGGAACATCACAGGGAAGGGAGACACAGCCCCCCCCCCACCATTGCCAAAGTCCCCACAGGCACAGGGGGACTCGGAGGAGAACCCCCTGAGCCTGTCCCCATAGGCAGACATAGGTATGCCCAGTACACCCTGGCCTTGGCAAAGATGCAATGCATAGCACATACACTGACAATTTAGGGACCCAGGGATTAACAGCTCACTCTGACTCACATACACATAGTAAAAAGGATGCCAGCCACATCACACTACCTGTACCTTACCATGTATAGTCTATGTACTGAGTGCATCTGACAGAGTCAGCTTGAAGCATTGTCCTCTCAACTGCTGCAGGCACAAAGTAAGTCACTCTTCTTAACAACAAATGAATGGGGTAGTAGACTGTGGTAGCATATGTATGGTATTGCTGTATGTATGCAAGGGAATGGAGTGGGCTATTGGTAAAGCAGCAGACAACAGACAGCTATGTGGGACAACAGGAAATCTCTGCCAAATACTGGCTGCCCCAGAATATGCAGTAGGCCCCAAGCCAGCAAAATCCACTGCACTATCTGAGGGACTTACAAATAGCGGGTTCATAGGACAGATGCATTTATGTCAATGTTGGAGTCCCATACATACCTCTCAACCTCTTAGAGCATGAAATCTGTACAAAGCCATAAAGAAATGTGGGACAAAGGCCCAAAAACAGGCACAAGTGTTAAATATTGCTCTTACAAACATAGAAAGTTGATAGAATAACAGGTTTTGCAGTAGCATGAATTCTCTGAAGGGTAAGAAGTCTGAAACTCAAATGTCTGTCATTACTTTCTAACTTCAGTCTTTAATGATTTGCCAGTAATTTTCCAGACAACCACAATTTTATGAAAAATGGACCCAAAATGTGAGGCAAACATCTGGACATTCGGCGAAAATCTGTACAGTTCAGAGGTATGGTCCCCTACCCCTGAAACACTTGTGTTCCCATAGAACTGCAGTTACAGTTATGTTTGTAAGGAAATAGCAGCAGACCACACATTCCCAGGGATGTCCCAATCAATTTGCTAACATGTTCCATTTCCACAATATGCAGGGGTCAATGTGCTAGGTATGTGCATGTTTAATAGTGGCAGGAAGTAGACAGCACTGACTGGTGGCTATTGTGGCTCACTGGGGTAAGTACATGATTGTGGATGACAAGGTACATGATTCAAGACTGGCTGTGCCTACTGTTTTGCATGTCAGCCACACCTATGGTAGGAATTCTACAAGCTGTCCAGACGTCAATATTTGTTAGTGCAGGAAAGCTGGACAATGGAGGGACAGTGGGCCACAGACATGGACAGTACACAGCTCTAAGTAAGCTAAATGGTGCCTACTAAAACAGCCAGTTGTGACAAGTCAGTGTAGCACCAGAGTACAAAAGCTGCTATGTAACTGTGTCAGTGCTCACAACAAGTCAGTGGGCACCATCAGGGTTTCTCTGAATGTCCACACATATGCCTAATATATCTGTTCTGTTTGTCAAAACATTGCATTTGTCTGGCAAACTATTGGCTAAACAATACAGGTTAATTTGAAAACATCAATGGTAGATGGTTGACATCCAAACTGCATACCCATAAGAAAATGCAAGCTAATATAAAACCAGTCTACCAACTGTCTATGTTTACAAGAGCAATATTAAGCTGCTGTCCCCATGTCTGGGCCTGTGTCCGACTGAAATATATGGCCCTGTCAAGATGCCTGCCTTTAAGAGTTAGACAGGTATGGCCAGCATATAGCCTTAGAAGAACAGTGCAACACAAACTGTCTGAGGACCAGACTAGATGTATGGGGCACAATGCTGGGCATCCTGCTAAACAGGTACACTCGGAAGTGTATAGTTGGTAACCCTATTTGTGATGTTATGACTTCTACCCCAGTCACACCATAACTATAACTACATAACAGCAGCAACTGTGGACAAAGCCTGCGACTGGAGCAGAGCAGGACAAAGGGCCTCATATAAGGGGAAGGAGAAACTACTGGCCACACAAACATAGAATGTGCAGACTACAACACGTTGTGCAGTAGCATGGGTTCCCTGCCATGTAAGCAGTCAGTAGACAAATGTCTGTCAGCAGTTCCTCACATTAATCTCTACTAATCTGCTACTGACATACCACAACATCACAGTGCTGTGCAAAATGTATCTCATATACTATGCAAAACTCTGCTCAGTCCAAAACAGTCTGTACCCACCCTATATATGACTCAGTTAATAAGTGTAGTGCACCCACAGGTGTAGCTGAAGATATATGGGTTCCTTCCTACCTGACTCTGATGACACCCCTATAGGCCCAACACACCAAGGTGGCAAGAGGGACAGATTTTATTCTAGGTGACACATCTAGTTTAAAAAGGCAACAGCACAATCATAAACAAATTATTTCAACAGTGCACCAGTTAGCAATAAAGCAAGGTGAGATATGCATACATTAAAAACATACATTCACCCTCTTCCCCAGAACTCAACAGAAGAAAGTCTTGACATTCAAACATGTACAAAGAAGGCAATATCAATGAGCAGTAAAGCTTTATAATGCAGCAATACAAACACGGGAAAAATGCTTGAGTCAAGACTGCTAGCTCGCTGGCGTGCTGTTGTATTATTAAGGGCTGTGCTAGTTCCGTTCTGTGAGAATTATACCTGTTTTGCATTATTAAGAGAGAATTAGAGACTGCTAGTTCAGCTGTTAGTCTCTGTTCTATGCAGCCTAAGCAGCCATTGGTTTTCAGATTATCAAACATTGTTTCATGATGGCCAGCTATCAGAACTTCAAAAGCCAAATGAGCAGATTTTGAAAACCCTAAGAAATGTGGCTAACCAGCACTGTATCCATTCAATTAAAGCAACATGCGCATCCAACTCCGGGTAATGTATGGGGTGCTGTGCAAAGCGGGGTGTGGTACTGTATTTCTTTGAAGTTTTGAACCCATGCAGTTTGAAGTCTGATGTAACCATCAAAGTAATATAGTTTTTAGTAAAACTAGACTATTGTTTCTGTTATCCTGAGTAGTCTCTTTTACATTTGTATAATGATTAACAATTGATTAAACATTACAGTTTGTAGAGTTTAGTCACATGCTGTGCAGGGGGTATAGTTTCTGGGTTAGAAAAATTCTAAGGGATTCATCTTATCAGAAGATTTCTGGAAGTTTTTTTTTTTTTGTAAGTTAGTATAGCATACTTTCGATTGAGTTCCCAAGTATGAAGCATATTGTTAATGATGTCCCTGAAAAGTGGTTTATCTGAACAGAAGTATCTCAGAAGTAATCTCATTGGATTACAGAAGAGTATCATCTTCTAGTTCAATAGACATCATGTCTATGCCTTAAGCATGTCATAAGAAGGTCTCCCAAAATTTTATTAGGCCACCTGTAAGAACACTGTTTTTTCATGCACATAGGTTGTGTGCAGCAGGCTATATGCTTAAGTTTATTGGGCTCTTTAACCTGTTCGAGCATCTTGGCTGTTTAATGTGTTCTGGCCCATTTGCTAATCTTCTGCCGAGCTCCTACAAATTTAATGCTACTCACAGTCTGGAGGGTCCAGTTTGCTGTATTGCAAAGCTGGAGATCTGGCTTCTGAGTCTCTCTTTACCTACTTTTTGATGGCATATTGTATAATTTCTCAAGAATATTATCTAGCTGCTGTTTATTGCCTTAAGAATTACTATAGCGAAACTGGTTTAATAAAATGCATCCATTGAAATGGTCTGTTTTTGTTACATGATCTGTTTGTGTTTTTTTCCTTCCATAGGTGTGTACTAGACTAACGACCACTGGGGCCTTTTTAAACTTTGCCAAACATCTCAACTCTAACAAGTTCTAGTACCCTTGGAACTTATAAGTAGGGCCTGAAGATTTACAGGCTGTGTCCATTACAGAAATGGGTTCTAAACCAGGAATGAATTTCCTGTTACTCAATCAGTGGTCTAAGTTGTACTCTAATTTGTTTAGGGAAGAACTTTGCTTCACATGGGTGGGGTAACTGCTCCAGTGAAAGGTTATTCTCTGGGGTACATACCTGCATTTCCAGTAGGTCGTATGACAAATGTTTATGTTAAGACCCATAGTCATACTTTGCACAGGTGTGGGAGTGCTGACTTGCTACCCTGATGGGGCTTTCAGTTAAGTGTGACACGTTAAGATGTCCCCCCACCCACACCCCACACCCCATCTTCACTTGATTCCAGCTGGCAAGGTTTGTCTTTAGAGTAATTCTGGTCTGTTTCTTTTGCCAATCTGCATAATGTCCAGCAAGGTGGAGTAGGACAATTCCTTCTATGTAGGCATAGATCACCCCTCAACAGGCTGTTAGAGTACAGGGATAGGACTTTGAGGTGATATGCATTGGACAGGCTATTTACACCCTTATCTTTTGGTGAGGAGCCTTTATGGGCATTACCATTTTTGGATGCTTCTGGTTGGGTACATACTAAAAGCGGCATTGTAGTCTGTGATGGGTCTGATGAATAGCAAATATAGACTAGAATAATTATCTCACTATTGTGAACAGGTGATGGTCAAAGGTCATACTACTGTCTGTGTGTCCCCAAGTCCCTGACTACTGGGTCGACTCAGTATATTTTATATTGCTCATCTCATAAGTAAGGGCTTTGCCTCCTGAAAGAGATTATAACCCCCCTCTACTCTTCCCTCATCAGGCCAATAATAGACCGCTGACTGCCCAGACCACCTAATGCATGTCTTTATATGTAAGATGAAACCAGAACACCCTGAGAAAATGCATGCAAACACAAGGAGAATACATGGGCACTGCATAGAAGACACCACAGCTGAGAATCTAACCAGAAGAGACTGCTAGTTCATGTACAGCACTGCTACTTTGTTAGTTCCTTTGCTTTATTAATGGCTGACTCACTGTGTCAAGGGCTTGAGACTGCTAGCTCTCACTGCTTAATATTAAGGGCTGTGCTGTTAGTTCCGGTATCGCTACTGCACTAATAATTAGACTGCTAGTCTAGTTTCCTTGTAATTAGACTGCTAGTTCCTTTGCATTAATTTTGTGTTTGCAATTAGACTGCTAGCTCCTTTGCAATTAGAGTGTGTGTGTGTGTGTGTGTGTGTGTGTGTGTGTGTGTGTGTGTGTGTGTGTGTGTGTGTGTGTGTGTGTGTGTTTGCAATAAGACCGCTAGTTCCTTTGCATTAATTTTGTGTTTGCAATTAGACTGCTAGTTCCTTTGCAATTAGAGAGCCACCGCTCATGATTCAAGGAGTTTCTCAACTGTCCAAAGTTTCACAGACTGTTTGGCACATACTTTTGGTCTGTTCCTCTTAAACTTTGTGGTTTTCTGGCAAATCGGTGAGAACTGAATTCACTAAATAATGATAACAATTTGTTTCATTCTTCCTATCTTTCAGGAAATGCATGGTAACACACACACACACACACACACACACACACACACACACACACACACACACACACACACACACACACACACACAACATTTTATTCTAGCAACATTCTAAGATTATACAAGCAATGTTTATAATTTGTCCCTGGTTTTGGGCCTTTGCCACCCCCCTCCCCAATAAATGTTGGCTTTTTCTAGATTTCTTGTGCTGCATAGTTCTTCAGGGGGATAGAAATTTAGTGCTGCTTATGCCAAGTCTATTTGTGTTGTTAGTAGCACAACAGGTAGTATCCTTGCTTTTGCTGCAGAAGGCTGTCGGTTCTACTCCCACAGTATGTAGCTGGATTGCTGATACTGTACTGTGTTGTACATTTAAAGGGGGTGGACGCAGCAGTCCTGAGAATGTCCTTTTTGGCAGAGATACCTAGTAACTATGAACCTGTTAACAGTTTGTCATCCATTCCCTATTGCAATACTACTAGCTTTTCATTTTTTTTAATGTAACATAGGTAATTTATTCTTCAAGGGCAACAGGCACTGTGGATGAAACAATGAAATATAAATGTGTTTGTGAGCAGCAACCTCTTTATTAGTTACAGATCTCTTTAATGTGGAATTATTTAGATGACTTCTGCATTTTCTTTGAATGTGGGTTTCAATGCTGTTTCAATGAATGTGAGTTTCAAGGGCAGAAAAGTTTTAATGCTAAGTCTATTTTCATTGTGAGACTGCATTGCTTTGTTTAGCAGATGTCTTAGTGTTTGTGCTATAAAACATAAAATAAAAGTTTTAAATGAAATCCAAATAATCATTATAGAAGTAAAGCAGTATGCACATTACAGTGTTTATGGTAAATGCGGCGAAACAGCCAAGTAATGGGACACTGGAATGGTTGCAGGGGGACTCTACGGCCATATTTTGGTTGTCTGTTCTTCAGTTTGTGTTTGAAAGTTGGTATCCCACAATTCCATTGAAGTGGGTGGGGTTATATAATTATGTATGCAAATTATGTGTTAATTAGCATAGAGATTTGTATCTATTTTTCATGGGCCTTGTCCAGATTTTTGATGCTTCCAAGCTGAGAGGTATGAGGTGTTCCAGTCTCCTTTCACTTTCGAAATTGTCTTTTATATTCCTGAAAATGAGCTCCATCTTTAGGTGTAATGGAAAACTACAGTCTATTACTTCTATATGAAATACAGTGGGAGCTACATAAGGATAGCACACAGCCAGAAGATCCCTCAGCCAGTTTATCAGTGAGGTGCTGGACTGTTTACAGAGGCTCATCAGCTAATCAGCTGTAGCACACAACCTCCTGGGCCAGAGTACAGGTAGGTCTGGACTGGAGTCCCACTCTTACTATTGATTGTCATACTGAGCATGCCCCTACACTTAGCTTCTGTCAGCCCATGTCTGAACCCACATCTGACTACAGAACTGGGATGTACATATATCCCTTCTGCATACAGACAGCTATGTATGCCTTAACTGTCTATCCCCACCCCCATCAAACATGTTTACACCCATCTATCCGTATGTGGTACATATAAGATTTATCTGGATCTGTTGACTGCGATATACATACAGATATACAGGTAACATATACAAATATGTCAATTACAGAGAGGCAGAGATGGGGGGACAGACAGAGAGAGAAACAGAGAGACCCTGAAAGTCATACAGTGATGTCCTGCAACAGCCACATGTACACCAATTTGAACCAGTGGCATGTGCAAATACTATGGTGAGGCCATTTGTGTAATAGTAGGTAGGGAGGGGTTGTAATCTCATATCAGTCACCGTCTGTGTGTGTGTGTGTGTGTGTGTGTGTGTGTGTGTGTGTGTGTGTGTGTGTGTGTGTGTGTGTGTGTGTGTGTGTGTATAAGTACATTCCCTTGTGGCTTTTTGTATTTCCTGCCTATGTGTGTGCAGTGCCAATTCATTTTGAGGCCTGTTCCACCCTGCTAACCCCCCATTGCTCTACTTTACAGGGCCTGCTGATGTCATCCCCCTTAGATACATCACTGGATACCCTGCAGGGACATAAGCTCTGTGGTGCATGTGATAAGTACGTCGCACTATAGTACAGGCAACTAGATAGGCAGGGGCTCTAATCTCAAGACTGCCAACTGTGTGTGAGTGTGTGTGTGTGTGTGTGTGTGTGTGTGTGTGTGTGTGTGTGTGTGTGTGTGTGTGTGTGTGTGTGTGTGTGTGTCTTTGTTATACCATTCTGAGGCCTGTTCCGCCCTGTTGACTCCCCCCATTGCATTATTTTACAGGGCCTGTTGATGTCATCCACCTTACACACAGCATTGGACATTCTGCAGGCATATAAGCTCTGTGGTGCACACAATAAATAAGTAGCACTATAGTTCATACAGATAGATAGGTAGGGGTTGTAACCTCAATACTGGCAACTGAGTGTATGCGTCTGTGTATGCATATCATCTGTAGCAGCGTGTGTGTGTGTGTGTGTGTGTGTGTGTGTGTGTGTGTGTGTGTGTGTGTGTGTGTGTGTGTATACAATGCTTATACTATTTTGTGTGCCTGTGCCACCCTGTTAACTCCACCATCACCAACCTATTCATGGCCTACAGAGGTTATGCAACTTAGATTCAGAGTTACACATTTTCAAACACAATAGCACTGTGGTGTATGCAATACATATAGCAAGCCATACTGTACATAACTAGATAGCTAGGTGTTGTAATTCCAAAACTGGCAATTCTCTCTGCATGACTGTTGAAATGCATGTCCCCCTGCAGCATTGTGTGTGACATGGTTATACCATTTTAAGTGGCTGTTAACCCCCCAGTGGCAATCCTTACAGCACCTGCAGATGTCAACCACCTGAATAGTACTGGCAGGCACTGCAAAACTATATAAACTCTGTGGTTCATGAACTATGTATAACTAGCCAGGAAGTGGTTCTACTATCAACAAGGGCAGTTCATGAGTGTGTGTGTATATGTGTGTGTGTGTGTGTGTGTGTGTGTGTGTGTGTGTGTGTGTGTGTGTGTGTGTGTGTGTGTGTGTGTGTGTATCTTCTTGCAGCAGTGTGCCTGTGTTAGGGCACAAACCTACCTCTTGACCCCTTACAGAAAGACATCTGGAGAAAGCTATACAGAAAAGTGGGACAAAACCCAAATATTAGGGTCAATCTTTAAATATTGCTCTGACAAACATATATGGTAGATAGCATAACAGGCTGTGCATTTGCATGCATTTTCTGAAGGGTATGAAGTCTGACAGGAAAATATCTGTCATTATTGTGTAACATCAGTATTTAATGATTTCACGCTACTTTGCCAGAAAACCACAATGTTATGGCAAATGGAACAAAAATATGTGGCAAACATCAGGACATTCTAAAGACATCTGTAGACATGAGAGTTATGGCCACCACCTGTCCCGCCCTGCAGGCTGCAGTCCACGTTTAGCCAGGTGTGACCTGTGACAATGATACAAACAATTCAGAGGTCCCCAGAGTGTAGGACAACAAGCAGTTATTTCACATCAGAAGCACCTTACTGGTCCAAGAAATAGCATGACCTATGGTAATGTGAGACAAAGAAGCTGTCATATTGGCAAACCAAGGGAAGTCCTGTCTGTTGCCCTTGCTGTGGGTTACGGTATGTCCTGCCAAGTGTCACAATACTACAAGACATGTCCCACATTCCACATTTGATAAGGTGGCAACCCTACTCTGTGCTGCCTATGTGTGTGTGTAATATATAGACATGTGTATGCCCTGTGAGTAGTTTCTGCCCACAATGACCCATATGTATGAAGGCATGAATGCTAACTGCCACCTCCCACATATGTAGGTACCACCTAAAGCTGTGGCAACTGTGAATAGCATGCTGTCTGTCCCCAACCCACAAACGGGTGTTAATACACTGCAATGGGGTCATACCGTGGGTATGGAATGGTGGCCAGGTCCTGGCCTCCAGCTGAATGCAGAAAACAGCACCATCATACCATATGATGAGGACCTGGACTTACTATTTCCCACATCAACGGCAACCCCATAAACATACAAACTGTGCTGACAGACCTGGCTACTCAGGCTGATAACACTGTTGCATTCAACCATCAAGTAGCGGCAGTGGTCAGAAAAGGCTTGGATATGGTTCACCACATGGGTAAAGGGACATCATCCAGACAAAAGGTGGATATTACCTCTGTATAGTCCTCAGTCAGTACAACAATACATTAGCTGCATGGCCTGTCTAGTATGTACCTATGCAGACATCTGCACCAAATAAAAAAGTGATGTTAACACCCACAAAGGTTATTCATGGCCTTCAACACCTGTTCCATGCAGACAGCCTCAAATCAATACGTTCCCACTCAGTATCGGACAGGTTGTCCACAGGTGGGCTGTGGCATGCCTAGATGTTCTGCTCACACCTTCAACAGCTGCCCCATACATGTCAATATAACTGTGTGCATTACCGGCATACAGGCTTGAATCACATACAAGACAGCAGAAAAAAAAAACATCTGGAGAGACAGGTTTGTCTCCCAGAGGCTGCCCTATCTCAGGAATGCACTCTCCAAACATGTCAAACAGAGTACCATGCAGACCCTCATTAACTGCATCAAGGTTGAGTGGATGGGGAAAAAAACATCTGTCCTGGGGTCCAAATTGTGTCCAGCAATGCAATGCCTGTGGCAACAGGTGCTGATTGATGATTTTGTTGGGGATAAAGTACTGGCTAGGCTTGTAAGGAACCCAGGGCCAGTACTCAAGTAACCTTGTCTGTACCTATGAATCTGTGATACTACATAACTCCCAGGTACTATGTATCAAGAGTAGCATGCTGTGTCAAGGGGTATGCATGCAAGGTTACTCTGCCTACTCCCATTGTCCCTCACACACTGTTCCATGCATACTCTCCTAGGTAAACATGCACATATATAGCCGTACCTTGGCAATGAAAAGGTCTCTGCATTGCCTCCCAGCCATCTTGAACTCCCATAATGGCAGCACCTCACCACAACTTACACACACAAACACCTGGAATGGAAACAGAATAAGGTCTGTGAGACAACGGTCAGTCAGCAGTACTAACAGCAATAAAGTATCATAGCACAAAGGTACAATCACTTTGATGTGTAGGCATGACAATTGCCAGCAGACAGCACCTTACAGGGCATAACACTACTACACTACAAACTGTCATTGTCTGTACTATATTCACCCTGTGCATCAGACACATATTAGCATGTCCCTGCATCAATGATATGGATAACAGGGATGTGGCATAGGTATCATCACATGCACAGGGTGTGGTGTGGGGTTGCCAAAAGTCTAGGCTGTGCCATATAGTTGACATCATGTGTGTGTGTCTGGAGGGGTGCTGGTCAGCTGGGCCATGAAGAGGAGCTATGTGCATCTGTCAGTGACCTGCATGTGATAGTGATATGTGAGTGTGTGCATGCACACAGTCAAGCCATGTGCTAGCCCTATATGACAGTATGTTGGACAACCATGGACCATATATGCCAGAATGTACAGTTCACCATTTCCAGTCATGAACACATGAACATGGGAACTGGTTCTACCAGGAGTGGCACTGGCAACACCATACCCAAGGCCAGATGTAGTACTACTTCCTGACAGTGACTGGTGTCTGCTGGGTCTGTGTCCCTCACAGGACCGCCCAGGACTACATGCCCATGGCCTGCCACATTGAGGTGTGGACAGCACCCTCCCTTTGGTAGTGCTTGTGGTACTGCCACTACAGGAGTGTCTGTGCATGGCCACGTGGGCTATCAGCTGATGTTGTTGCTGAACTACATCTATGTATCCAACACCCTACTCCCACCACATGTTCAAGCACAGACATTGCATGTTTAAGGACTGACAATGTCTCACCCCACCGTCTATCCACTACATCAGTGAAATGACATAAGGCATCATCAATGCCATGGAGGGAGTCATGCATGCCAGGCAGTGTGGCTTCTATGACCCTGAGCATCCATCTGGTGTACCATTCACAATGCCTGTGCCTTCATGATGGACCGAAATATGCATCGGGTGACACATGCTGTGCCACCTTTGACAGAGGTTGGATGAGCAGCAGTCCTCCTTTGATCACCCCTGTCAATCTGCCTGTGCGGGACCTTGCCAGATCTCTGGCTATGAATAGTGTCTGCAGTCACAGATGCCATAGACCCCACACTCCCCTGTTTGATGACACTACCCTCTGACTGATCAATATCTGTAGTTGCTGGAGACTGGGTATGTGTGGGCATACTGACCATGTGTGTGGGGACATTGGGGGTGGAAGTGGGATGTCAACCAATGGGACAGATTCAGCCCCCAAAAAACCCACCTGTGCCTCACAATGGCCACCATCATCATCAGAGTTTAATGCATACCTCTCAACCTGGAAACATCAAAAATCTGGACAAGACCCATGAAAAATAGGTACAAATCTCTACGCTGATTAACATGTAATTTGCATACATGATTATATAACCCCACCCACTTCAATAGAATTGTGGGATACCAACTTTCAAACACAAACTGAAGAACAGACAACCAAAATATGGCTGTAGAGTCCCCCTGCAACCATTCCAGTATCCCATTACTTGGCTGTTTTGCCCCATTTACAATAAACACTGTAAAGTGCATACTGCTTTACTTCCATAATGATTATTTGGATTTCATTTAAAACTTTTATTTTATGTTTTATAGCACAAACACTAAGACATCTGCTAAACAAAGCAATGCAGTCTCACAATGAAAACAGACTTAGCATTAAAACTTTTCTGCCCTTGAAACTCACATTCATTGAAACAGCATCGAAGCCCACATTCAAAGAAAATGCAGAAGTTATCTAAATAATTCCACATTAAAGAGATCTGTAACTAATAAAGAGGTTGCTTCTAGCAAACATGTTTATATTTCATTGTTTCATCTACAGTGCCTGTTGCCCTTGAAGAATAAATTACCTATGTTACATTAAAAAAATGATAAGCTAGTAATATTGCAATACGGAATGGATGGTAAACTGTTAACAGGTTCATAGTTACTAGGTATCTCTGACAAAGAGAACATTCTCAGGATGGCAGCATCCACCTCCTTTAAAATTACAACACAGTACAGTATCAGCTATATACTGTGGGAGTAGAACCCACAGCTTTCTGCTTCTAAAGCAAGGATACTACCTGTTGTGCTACTAACAACACAAATAGACTTGGCATAAGCAGCACTAAACTTTTATCCCCCTGAAGAACTATGCAGCACAAGAAATCTAGAAAAAGCCAAAATTTATTGGGGGGTACAAAGGCCCAAAACCAGGGACACATTATAAACATTGCTTGTATAATCTTAGAATGTTGTTAGAATAAAATGTTGTGTGTGTGTGTGTGTGTGTTAGAATGTTGCTAGAATAAAATGTTGTGTGTGTGTGTGTGTGTGTGTGTGTGTGTGTGTGTGTGTGTGTGTGTGTGTGTGTGTGTGTGTGTGTGTGTGTTACCATGCATTTCCTGAAAGATAGGTAGAATGAAACAAATTGTTATCATTATTTAATGAATTAAGTTCTCACTGATTTGCCAGAAAACCACAAAGTTTAAGAGGAACAGACCAAAAAGTATGTGCCAAACAGTCTGTGAAACTTTGGACAGTTGAGAAACTCCTTGAATCATGAGCGGTGGCCCTCTAATTGCAAAGGAACTAGCAGTCTAATTACAAACACACAATTAGTGCAAAGGAACTAGCGGTCTTATTGCAAGCACACAATTAGTGCAAAGGAACTAGCGGTCTTATTGCAAACACACACACACACACACACACACACACACACACACACACACACACACACACACACACACACACACACACACACACACACACACACACACACACACACACACACACACACACACACACACACACACACGCACACACATGCACACACACTCACACACTGTAATTGCAATGGAACTAGCAGTCTAATTGCAAACACAAAATGAATGCAAAGGAACTAGTAGTCCAATTGCAAAGAAACTAGTCCAGCAGTCTAATTCTCAGTGCAGTAGCGATACCGGAACTAGCAGCACAGCCCTTAATAATAAGCAGTGAGAGCTAGCAGTCTCAAGTCCTTGACAAAGTGAGTCAGCCTTAATAAAGCAAAGGAACTAGCAAAGTAGCAGTGCTGTACATGAACTTGCAGTCTCCTCTGGTTCAATTCAGTTCAGCTGGGGTGTCTTCTGTGCAGTCCCCATATGTTCTCCTTGTGTTTGCAGGCATTTTCTCAGGGTGTTCTGGTTTCATCTTATATAAGACATGCATTAGGTGGTCTGAGCAGTCAGCAGTCCATTACTGGCCTGATGAGGGAAGAATACAGGGAGGTTATAATCTTTTTCAGGAGGCAAAGCCCTTACTTATGAGATGAGAAATATAAAATATAGTTAGTCGACCCAGTAGTTAGAGACTTGGGGAAACACAGACAGTAGTATGACCTTTGTCCATCACCTGCTCACAATAGTGAGAAAATAATTCTAGGCTATATTTAGTATTCATCAGACCCATCACAGACTACAATGCCGCTTTTAGTATGTACCCAACCAGGCGCATCCAAAAATGGTAATGTCCACAAAGTCTCCACACCAAAAGATAAAGGGTGTAAATAGCCTGTCCTATGCATATCACCTCAAAATCCTATCCCTGTACTCTAACAGGCTGTTGAGGGGTGATCTATGCCTACATAGAAGGAATTGTCCCACCCCACCTTACTGGACCTTGTGCAGATTGGCAAAAGAAACAGACCAGAATTACTCTAAAGACACACCTTGCCAGTTGGAATCAAGTGAAGATGGGGGGAGTGGGGGGACATCTTAACATCCATCAGGGAAATGCCCCCCCAACACCTCACAAAAGAGCTTCAACCCAATTAAAACTATGCAAAGTAAGGGGTTGGCAATCCCCTTACAGGCACTGCTGACATCAAGTCAGTAATCCCAATTATATAGTTTAGCCATCTTAACGTTTTCGATTAGATTTATGATAATAAATTGTGTTACACTTAACTGAAAGCCCCATCAGGGTGGCAAGTCAGCACTCCCACACCTGTGCAAAGCATGACTATGGGTCTTAACATAATTGTCATAGGACCTACTGGAAACACAGGTATATACCCCAGAGAATAACCCTTCACTGGAGCAGGTACCCCACCCATGTGAAGCAAAGTTCCTCCCTAAACAAATTAGAGTACAACTTAGGCCACTGGTTGAGGAACAGGAAATTCATTCCTGGTTTGGAACCCATTTCTCCAGTGGACACAGCCTGTAAATGCTTTATCTTCAGGCCCTACTTACAAGTTCCAAGGGTACTAGAACTTGTTAGAGTTGAGATGTTTGGCAAAGTTTAAAAAGGCCCCAGTGGTCATTAGCCTAGTATTAGTATACACCTATGGAAGAAAAAAAAAAAAAAACGGATTATGTAACAAAAACAGACCATTTCAATAGCTGCATGCTATTAAACCAGTTACACTGTAGTAATTCTTAAGGCAATAAACAGCAGTTAGATAATATTCTTGAGAAATTATACACTATACCATCAAAAAGTAGGTAAAGAGAGACTCAGAAGACAGATCTCAAGCTTTGCAATGCAGAAAACTGGACCCTCCAGACTGCAAGCAGCATTAAGTTTGTAGGAGCTCAGCAGAAGATTAGCAAATGGGCCAGAACACATTAAACAGCCAAGATGCTCGAACAGGTTAAAGAGCCCAATAAACTTAAGCATATAGCCTGCTGCACACAACCTATGTGCATGAAAAAACAGTGTTCTCACAGGTGGCCTGATAAAACTTTGGGAGACCTTCTTATGACATGCTTAAGGCATAGACATGATGTCTATTGAACTAGAAGATGATGCTCTTCTGTAATCCAGTGACATACTTCTGTTCAGATAAACCACTTTTCAGGGACATCATTAACAATATACTTCATATTTGAGAACTTAATTGAAAGCATGCTACACTAACTTACAAAAAAATAAAAACTTCCAGAAATCTTCTGATAAGATGAATCCCTTAGATTTTTTCTAACCCAGGAACTAAACCCCCTGCACAGCATGTGACTAAGCTCTACAGACTGTAATGTCTAATCAATCGTTAATCATTATACAAATTTAAAATTGACTATTCAGGATAACAGCTACAATAGTCTAGTTTTACTAAAAACTATATTACTTTGATGGCTACATCAGACTTCAAACTGCATGGGTTCAAAACTTCAAAGAAATACAGTACCGCACCCCGCTTTGCACAGCACCCCATACATTACCCAGAGTTGGATGCGCATGTTGCTTTAATTGAATGGATACGGAGCCGGTTAGCCACATCTCTTAGGGTTTGCAAAATCTACTCATTTGGCTTTTGAAGTTCTGATAGCTGGCCATCATGAAACAATGTTTGATAATCTAAAAACCAACAGCTGCTTAGGCTGCATAGAACGGAGACTAACAGCTGAACTAGCAGTCTCTAATTCTCTCTTAATAATGCAAAACAAGTATAATTCTCACAGAACGGAACTAGCACAGCCCTTAATAATACAACAGCAGGCCAGCGAGCTAACAGTCTTGACTCAAGCACTTCACAGTTCACACACAATGAGTTAGCCCTTATCGAGCCCTTAATTCTCTTGTACAAAAAATACCAGTCCTAACTCCTAAGTAATAGTCTTTTTTTTACCTTACCTGGAGGCTGGAGCAGCTGGGGGAAGGAAGAAGTGCTCTCTGTCTGAAAATCCCACGGACCGTTGCCTGCATGTGATGACGTCATGTCAGGAACAGTTAAAAACAGTTAAAATAAATAAATAAATCGAAAATTAAAGGGGCCACTCAGGAATTCATGGCAACCCAATATTTTGCCCCCAAAACTGGTATTTGTCGAGGAATTTGGTACAGTTGGAGAAGTATGGTCTGATGATACACTGGCATCAGGTTGTGAGGGGGGGACACTCCAACCACCATGGTCACCTGTGAAGGGAAGACAGCATGACACAATAGTAATGGACTCCTGTATAGCAGAGTGGCTACACCTATACAAAACTAAGTGCTAATATGTAACAGCTCCTGCAAATATGCTACTGTGAGTGAACCCCACCACAAGTGAACATGCACGTATTGCAATATGGTTAAGCTTAACAGTCGTGTGCATGGTAAACTGGCAGCCCTTAACATACCTAGGGTATAGGTGAGCCATAACATGACAGTTCCACACTCACTGGCTACAGGTTGATGTTCCCCAGCCACACCAGAAGTACCTATGGATTTGTGAGGGAGAGGTATTGTCAGCACATACACATGTGGCAATGGTACAGGATAATATGTGCATTTATCAACATGTACAGTACAAGCTGTGATACTTCCCAAATTGCTGGTATTCACAATATGTGTGCACATGTGTGCATTACAAAACCCCACCCACAAATGCAGACTGACTTGACATATGCATACAGGTATGCAGAGGCTGCCACTATGAATGCTACAATATTAACATGATGACCACTGGAGGCTTACCTGGACACTCCTCAGCTGTGGAATCTGTGCCACCCACCTCCACAACATATGTACTGATGGTTTCCTGTGAACTGGTGGCTGAACTCAGGTTTACCAGGAACTCTTCTGTGGCTGAGCATGGTTGGTGTGTAGCAGGCCCTTCCCCATGCCACAGCTACAGCCCTTTGCCATGCATGGTGTATGAGATCAGTAGCATGGTGTCAGACCTGTTCGTAGCTTTGGTTGCTGTGGCCCACATCATTCACCGTTGCTACCAGGCCTGTCCATAGTGCAGCACATTGTTGCTGGTTATGGTGACTCCCTGACAACAGCACCTGGTGATGGAGTCTCAGGGCATCAATAATTGCAGCAGTCTCAGCTTCTGAGAAGGGTGGGTTGCGATGTCTGTACATCCCACCTGAAAGACATGAACAGGAGAACACATCACAGGACTCCATACATTGCTCACCATTATGTACAGACCCTGCACATCCACTTTTTCCAGCACTATCCACCGCTAACCCCCACGTCATACCCCCACCATCTATCAGCACAGTATGTCTGTGTGTATCGGCAACATAGTGGCGATACAGAATGCGTTGCCCTCCTGATCCAAATGTTTCATGCTACTTGCTGCATGTGCTATGAGGTGTTGCAATGCATGTACCTGTTGTACCTATTACTGCTTGTTCATAGCCTGTCTACATGGTTTGCTGTGGTGTCAGCCTCTTACTGTATTACTAATCACCTGGAATGTAGGCCCACCCCTCAGGTCTCCCTGCCCTTCCTCCCTTTTTTCTGAAAAAGTTTGTATTTTACAAACGAAAGTGCTAAATAAATACTTGGGAGTGGATCGGTTTGCCTTTTGCCTTCATTTGTGTTACTTCTACAGTTTGTGTGTGTCATGGAAGTTTTGAACTGTGTAGCACCTGCCTCATGTACATGGATGGACAGCCATCTACAAACGCCACCAAGGAACACACTGTGTGAGAGCTGCAATGACAGTAGGGACCTGCAGTCCATGCTTTCTCCCTGTCAAGGCCGCATATCTGTACCCAAACAGGTTGTCAACACAATTAGTACACTTCATACACCACACACACATACACAACACACACAAACATCTGCAGTGGTTCTCACTATACACATCCACAAACAAAGGGGATCTCCGAGGCAAAGCCACACATGAACACCACAGACGTACATGGCACATAACACACATGGCCACACACCTGTGTCTCACAGCCATGCAGGCGTCAGCCAATGTCAAACGTGTTACACATAGGGGACACCAGTGGAGTCACACTGGTGTGCCTCTGACCTGGCTGTGTATGTGGATGCTCACAGTTACTTGTGTGTCACATGACATACTCCGCCATATTGCATATGCACTGCTGTCTCTCACCAGCAGGTACTGTCTTGGGTCTGTCACAGTACATGTTGGTGTGCCTGACCTGACATGTACGTCCCTGGACTATATGCAGTGAGACATGAGTGAGCACACTGGTTATGTATCCCAGGTAGGTATGTCCCTAGCCTTATGCAGCATTATGCTGTCACCCAGATCGCTGCCACAATACAATCAGAAAATGATTGCCCTTAACATGTCACATTTATCCTGTGATATTCCAGGGGCTCCAGTACCCATGAGTTTGGGATGATATGGTAAAAAGAACATGATGCTCTGTGAGAGATGGCCTCCATCTGTCTTCAATGGTCTTCATGCATCTGGCAGTGGTTCTCACCAGCCCCATAGTGACTCCATTAATAAAAGTGGTGAAGTTATCACTATCAACATACAAGGGTCAGTACAGCACACATTGAAGACGATGCTGCTAAATGCAAGAGGTGTACACATGTCTTTGCCCTCATTGCAAGCAGTCCTAACCCTGGGAACTGCAGACATCTGTGCAATCACACAGACCATGGTTCAAAGTTGCAGAGAACACAGCAGCCTACCTGGTCAACCATCCTATCATACATTCAGAAGCCAAATTGTAGCCTGTAATGCCATGGGACATGGGCTTTCTGTTTATATGAGACACATACACACCTCCATGCTGTGCAGGCAGTAAGATGCACAGGGGACACTGCAGGGCTAGTTCACCATTGCCAGCACACACCTATGCAAATCACAGCTCACTACCAGCCACCACATATGACCAGAAAGCCCATTCTGCCTATATGGACCTCATCAACTGTATTAGGAGTCGGGTCTGTACCCTGATACTGGGTCAGATGAATGACCCTAGCATACATTGTAAGACATACCCATGCCAGCACACAAATGGCCAGAGAGCCATCAACAGTAGAAGTACAAACACCTTGGTGTGACCATGGGCTACCCCCACATGAGGTGAAGGTGCACTGCAGTTGACATTACACAACATGGGTTACCACTGCAGCATCCCTACAGTGTCATCTTCTGTGGCAGAGCAACCATCATGCAGTCACGTTTGCAGTCACCATTTCCAACAACACCAATCTAGCTTGGGTCAGCCATGCATACACCTCCAACATGGAATACATCCTCCTTGGGGGGTATACACAGCCTCACAGCCCCCAACCTCTCATTAAGGACTGGCACCAATATCCACACATACACACAAGCGCTATATGTGCATTTGTATAGATGCATGTAGTCAGGTATACCTGACAGGCCTACATCATCCTCTGCTAGGATATGTACACTTGTCTGGTGGACATCTGCAATATATACTGTCCATAACAGGGATGACATACCACTGTCTGAGACAAAGTAGGGGCAGTTGCCCATTTTGGAGCAATGTCTCCTTAGAGTGTACATGAGAACTGGATCAGTCCTGCAAACATGCACAACAAACACAGATTTTATATTGTCTACATCCACTACAGATAGTCATCTCCCCTACTGCATATATGTCTGCAAAAGCACAGGACGTACCTGCAGCTGCTCACTTGTGGTGCTCAAGGACAGCAACTATACCAGTGTTGTTGGTATAGCATACTGGATGCCTGACAGAGTCAGTGTGGGCTTTACCCCCTGTATTCCCCACCAGAACATCAGCATATCCACAGAACCTCCCCTGTCTCCTATATGTAGGGAGCAGGTCACCTCTGCCATGTGAAAGTCATGATATACATCTGTCATGGGAGCCTATCACATCACAGGATGCATCCTACATAACCCCAAGCATAACCTTGCAACACCATAACCATATTCAAAGGAGGACTGACTACCACCTTTGTGCCAGCCATTTGATGGACAACCACTGTCACCCCTTTAGGCTAAAGTGGGGCATCCCCTACTCAGTCACATGATAGACCCAGCAGCCTAACTAGGCTGTTCTGCAAGCCCATAGCACAGTTTATAGTCACCTCCATTAAAAAGGACATTGGCAACCTGCACACACTCCATCACACACACTTAGGCTTTGTCAAGGAAGGATTCATGTCTGTTACACTTGGTTGACCTCTGTGACACAGTCACCAAAGCCATGGACGGGGAGGGGGGTGACAGTGCAAACTGCCTACCTTGACCTGTAGAAACTCTGTGACAGTATAACCCATGTGACCATTATAGATATAACACTCCCAAGTATGCATTACACCATATGTTACCATAGGGGTAGCACACCAGTGCACTGACATGACCCACCTATTCCACATAGGGAATCCACCTCAAGCAGTTGACCCATAACTAGGTGTATAACCTGTTGTTCCATGTTTAAGCCTCTGTCATGTGTGATGTAAACTTCTGAGGTGCATGTAATAGCCATTACCCTATGTCTGACCATTTCTGCATGCTGTGTGCAGTCACCGGATTCCCTAGTGATGTGAACAACTGCCTAGGAGGGTCTCACACAGATACATGACTGTTGCCAGGCACATGGCCTCAGGCTACATACTAGGACATGCAGTGTCAACCCTATTGGAGAGAGTGATGTCCTCACATATTATTACAGTACTAACAACATCCTAGGCACGCAATCAGTCATGAGAGAGCTGTGGATACAGGTCCTTGGCAACAGGACATTTTAACACAATGTTGCTTCCATTGTAAGGTAAACCTTGTGCATGTCCCATGTCATCCATAAGGATATGTCATCAAGGGACATGGGGTATAAACATCCCTGTATTCCCCCTAATGAGATCCATTATTATGTATAATTCCCCATTTGTCATTCACATCACACAGCACATGCAGCAGCTAGGGACATCACAGAGGTTCCCCTCCAGGGAATACCGAGGCATCACACATCTACCATACAGGGATAGGCTATAAGGCCAACCCTCTACCCAGTTGCATACATACTCCTCAGGGGTGACCTCAGTGTGGCATGAAAGGGAATCATGGACTCCACATTTGCTGGGAATGCTGCACAAGTGCAACTCATGTTCCACTCTGTTAACACACACACACACACACACACACACACACACACACACACACACACACACACACACACATACTCTGGAACAAAATCCCAGTCCATGTTAGGCAGAGCCCCTCACTGACTCTCTTCAAGAGAAATCTCGACTAGTGGATGGGAGATAGTAGGTTTACCCCGGGGGTCACCCCTGTGTCGCTACTTGACAGAGGCACAGTAAACTAATTTTAAGAAGTAAGGGGGTCTTCAATGTGTCACTACTAGACAAAGGCACAGTATTCTAAATTTATTCTATACACCTTAGTACCACTACATGGGGTGGCGAAAGCCACATCTCTAGAGCTAGGCTTGCAAATGCCCCAGGGCAGATAGTCTAGTACTAAACTATGAAACTATGAAACACACACACCCTCAATCTGGTGTGGGACATGAACTGGGCATGTTGGCAGCTCAAATGTGTGTCATACACAATCACCCGGTGGTGGAATGGGCACCCTGTCCACATCAGGCAGGGTAGCTATTTACACCTTTGCAGGCGTAACCTGGATAACTGGATGGTTAACTGCACATACACCCTTGGGATACCAACTGTGTACCTGTTGGAATGGGGTATCAGGTGCTGCCTTGTATACACATGGGCTAACATCTGGCCTACGCATATGGCTGCTCAGGGCCCATATCCTAGTAACCTTATATGGTGCCAAGAATACCAGATATGGCCTGAGTGCTGTGACAGACTGTGTTGTTATGTGTCCACACACATCACTGCCATCGACTGTTGGGTGTCCCCTGTGGGCAATGTTACAGTACCATGTCATCCAGCCTACATCCAACAAATAGGCAAGTGATACTACAAGTGCATGTGGACATTCCAGCAACATCTGTGCTACACAATAACTGAGAGCAGTGCATACATGGTGTAGAGTGTCCTCCTTGTAGGTGTCTGACATCTGCAGTACCTAGATGTGTACAAGTGCCTGATAGATGTAGACCCGCAGCCAGACAAATGTGGATTTCTGGACACCAGTTGGACAATACGTGATGGTTGTCCCCAGATTTGAGGAATGTGTCTGCGACATGCCAGACCCCTGGGAATGCTGTAATGGTACATTAATATCTGATACTATATTCATTCCCTTACATTGTATGCTCAATATGTATGCACTGCTGCTGAGGCAGAGCCAGTGTCCCCCCACTACTAGTGCCTATAACCTGTTTTCCTGCTGCAGTGGATCAACAGGTATGCTAGCCATAGGTGTCAGGCAATGAGATACAAGTGTGGAGTACACAGTGACCTAGCCAGAGTACATCAGGAACACTCAGAGAAACCTGGACAATCTTTGAACTAAGTCTGTATGACATTCACAGACTGAGAGGGGCTCACTGACAGTACATGATGTGATATGCCAGCTGTATCCACCAGTACTTACTGTCAGTATTGTACAACAGACAATCCAGTAGCAGTCATATGTGAGCTGACTATTGCTGGGGTGACTCATAGCTATGATATATGTCACTGCAGACAGAGCCATAAGGGGTGGCCATAGGTGCTGGACAACAGACTAACAGCAACATGTCAGTCCAACAAAAGTTGTTGAGACCTACTGTTTAAATTCCTATTTCCCATGTCTGCATCCCCCCATCTCTATTCCATTACATGCTTAATTCTATAACAAACCTGTATAGTGCTGTACTCCTTTGTGAGAGGAAATCCAGTTGTAGTCTTCTAGAGAATCGCAGTCTGTCTTCATGAAGAAAGTGTCAGACCCGTTTACCATAAGCAGCAGCTTGCTTTTTGCAAGTAATGCTCATGAACAGGTTATTGCCTGTGCACCAATATGTGGCTCCCACTTGTTAATTACATCCAGAACAGCTGGGTTGCATTGCCATTAGCCAATGCCATGGGAACACAGTCCTATAATTAAGGCCTTTGTGTAGGCCTTGGCCCTTTTCCTGGCCTCTGAGGAGGACATTATTGAGGTGTGGAGTTACAGCATCACAGAGGGTATGTAGAAATACTGTTCACTGTTTGGATTGATTTGTTATGTCTACAATTTTGCATGCTATGTTTGGACATTGTTAACAGAGTTTGTGATTCTGTGGCAGTCTACTGTTTAACAATGTGTGTTGGGCTCAGTAAGGAGACATGCGGATGTGAGTGTCATATATTCTTTTTATCTGAATGTGCATGCTGCTTTAGTTGGTGCTGGTGTATCAGCTGTGTATGCTTGTAGGGGGAGACTGTGATACATGTCCGTGTCACCTGACCATTCCCCCAACCCTTTACATATGGGTGTTGTGTGGATGCCCTGTTCTAGGTGTTTGGGAGGTATGGTAGGTCTGTAGCAGGTAGTTGAACATACAGCTGCATGTGTGGCAGGCCGCAGCTGCTGCATTCTGGGCAGGAGTAATACTGGGCATTGTGAAGACATTGGGGGACAGCAATCTATATATGTTAGTGAGGGAGCTGTGTCAGGTCTTGTGTCACAGCATGGCCAGGGTGAGAGTAATCATTACAATACAGGTGAGGAATGTTCCTCTGGTACATATGTTAAGTAGTAGTACCACCCAGAGACTAGTAGGGGAGGTTTAAGACATGTATTGATATTTGTGACATGTGTCCCACCCTCCAGGCCTTTGACATGCTACTGTGGGTGGCAGTGACTGTGGTAGCAGAAACCAGGTCTGCTTGACATTGCAGGGCTCAATTATTTCTATGTTGTATTGCCAAGCATGTAGTTGGCATGCATAAGACTGGACCGTGGGCTTGAATTGTGAGTGTCCAGTTGTCAGACATGCTAGGAATGTTACCAATAGAGCTACTGAGTAATTATTATGGGAGGTGTAGTTCCAAGGCATATGTGCATGTATATAGTGTGTTACACAGGATTCGCATGAATATGTGTGTTTGGATGGCTATGACATGTGACACTGGCCTGTCTGTCATGCTTTTGTAAAATCAATCTGCACTGCCTTGCCAGTACGTCAGCACACAGGATAGCTTTGATGACAACCATGCCATACATAAGTGACACAACTGTGGACATTCTGTAATAGTCTGTGCAGTTGTCAGCTGTACCTAATATTGTAGGCCTCCCATCAATCCATCAACATGTCTTTGGCTGTGTACTGGTTCGATGTTTGCATCACAGGCCCAAGTACACTGTCATTTATCACATTATATGTAGAAGTAGTGTCACTGGTACTCAGGATATCTTCATAACAACACCAGTAATTCCCCAGAGTTGAGTTGGCCTACCAGTATATTGCAATAAACTGTAGTTCAGAGGGTCCTGGGGTCAATACTTGGCAGGGGTATCATTTTTCCCTAATGTTACATGGACTGCACTGCATGATATATTTAGATAAGCAGTAGCAGCTCCCTAGAGGCTGAGTTGGCCTACTGGTGTGTTTTTTTTTTCAAAAAAAGAAAAGAAAAAAGTGGTGAAATGGGGGCAAGCAAGAGAAAAAAACAATATGAAAGGCAGCTATGGATGTTCAGGATGGGTGTAGGAAAGGACCATAGCTTTATTGTCCAGCAACAGCTGTGCATCATGTGGGCAATTTGGAATTTGGAGCCTCACACCCCACAGGGAGGGGTGTGGGTGATATAACTTTGTTGATTAATTGATGGGATAATTGATTCATGTTAGTGTACATGGGATCAAAATGGAGAGCTATGTATGGGATGACATTTTTTTGGGGGGGGATAGATGCCATTTTTTTTTTAAATTGAGAGTGGGATGTGAAGGAAGAGTTTTAGGTAAATTTGGGGAGGCAAGTTGGGTAGGAGAGGTTGCTTTTGCAGACAGACAAGACAGTTGACGGGGCGGTGTATGACACATGAGGTGGGTAAGCACCTTGGACAGGGGGAGGGTGGTTGGGAATCAGAGGACCAAGTGCCACCAGATGGCAATGGTGGGACTGAGATCCCCACCAATGGGCAGTCACCACTGCCTCTTCATGGCCCTGAAGGTGACTGTACTTGGGGTTGGGCGCAGAGGCCAGCCTGCCCCTTGAGGTGCACCAGTCTGCCTTCAATTTGGCACAGTCTATCATCCAAGTCACATTGGATGACCCTGCGCACCATACCTGAAACCTGATTCTGGGTGACAGTCTCCTGTCTGTGCCCATGCCCGGGGGGATGGGCCCCATCCCCTGAGGCAGTTCCACCTGAAGGTGGTGCAGGACCAGCAGATGGAGCATCTCCAGGTTGGGTCCCAGACGTGCTGGGACCTGGTGCCACAGCCAGATGAGGTGGGATAGGCGGATCAGCCAGAACCGGCATATCCAATCATGCTATGGTGCTGAGGTTTGTCAAGGTGTATTGATTAGTCACGAACAAAACATTTCAACATTAGTTATAACAGCATGCATGGGTGTTCCAATTAACCCAGAACAATAGAATTGCATAGCATACAGAACACATTCATAAATGGAATAACAGTTATTATTTTAAAAGCATGACAGTAACAGATGTGGCAATAGGCCAACAATTGTGGTATTTCAACAAGGTATGTTAGTATGCAACAATTGAAATATATAAGCAATAATACAACACAAGCCCCAACATTAGGTTTTGAGAACATATGTGGAAATAAAACCATACCCATAGTATATGAAAAATAATTTGTGATGCAGATAAGGGGCGGGGGAGAGAAAAACATTCCATTAACAACTGCATAAGTACATTTTTTAGAACAGTACTGCTGAATACTTTACATGTCTGCTGTTACTTTACATGTACATAGCTTCTGTAGTACCTGCATACCTGTCAAGCTGTAGACATTGAATGGATGTAATGGCATAGTATGAGCCAAGCTGTAAGAACTATAGGTATATAACTACAGCGGACTCTTACATGTCAGGGCAACATATATGACTAACAAGGTATACCCTCACTGATGTGTGAGTGTGCTACTGGCATACTTCAACTGGATTTATATTTGTGTCCAAGGTTATTGGCAACAGTGATCATTAGCCATGACAGCGTAACACTTGAGAGACATGTATCATGCACAGTGCATGGACTATATACCTATCCTGCTGTCATTCGTAGGCATGGTAGACATTAGTATACCCTTCATACAGCTACTACAGGCATTTCTTTACCTGTAGGTCCTGTGTGGAAGTATCTGTTAACAGTAGTGACTGTTTCTATTAATAGTCAGTACTACTTGTCTGTTACTATAAATATATGTTACTACTGGTCCCTGGATTCGAAACGTGGTCTGTGTGTGGAAAAATGACAACATATGTATTGCATATCACACTGAGGTACTGGGCCACTGCTGTGTGTTGGTTGACTGATATGTGCCTAGAGCTCACCTGCTGACAAAGTCTGACCTGGTAATATCACATGAGACTGCAGGTATACCTGAACATACATGTATGAGAGTCATGCATAACAGAAATAGTAGGTGAAGTGTTTTAATACTTGGAATGCAGGTGTAGACAATTTACCCCTAGTGGATGGGAATATGTGTGATATGTACAGACCATATCCGGGTGCCCGGATACCTACTTGACCCATATAAATTTGCAGATGGTATATTTGCCGTCTACAGCTACTACTGTGTCATACTTGCCTGCATCAGCATACCTACGTTCAGGAATGCATATAGCTGAAATGCAAAGGTTAACACCAGACAATCCTGATGGAAACCCACTATAATACCTTACACATTACTACTGAAGGTTCACATGTTACTGCATAACATATATAAAATTGCATTCTATCTTTTAGTACAGCTCCACATCTACACTTTAGCACAACAGTTCTTTTGCAGTCAACCTTTGCTCGCTTCATGGTGTTATGCCCATATTTGCTTTGCAACACCTGTAAAATTAGATTTCTTCAACAACAACAGAACAGAATACACACAAAAATTAGCAGAAGATAGCTTTATTGAGAGTAACATGACACAGTCATTGGTTTACATTTGACAAACTTTATTGTACTCCAGTTTAAATAATGCATGCATTGAAGGTGTGCTGTTATTACAGAACCTATGCAATACTAACACTTTTACCTTCACAAGTCTGACTGCAGTTGTACTGTATTTCCTTTAGATCATGAATGGATGTCATTTATTCCCATCACATTTAGAATGCCAGTGTACTTTATTACCAGATCATTAGTATTAATACTGTACATGTCATTCCTACAGATTATTAATATGTTATTGCAGTACAGGCAGAACAGAATATACCTACTGGCAATTACTACTGTATTCTTTCTTATTTATATTACTATATATTGCAAGATATATCTATACTCACCACACTCTCAGTGCATCCTCGCTAGGCACCCTGTGGGCCTCCAATTTGCGCACCCTCTCGTCTGCAGCTGTGGGAAGGGAAACACACCATTATGTGTACCTGTCTATCAGATATTCATACTACAATTTGATAAATCACCAGTTGCTATACTTACAAACTTCTAGGGCATTCCTGTCCCAAGCATCTTGGATCCACTGGGCCAAGAGCCCCCCTTCCTTTGCTTCAGGTCATCATAATGATGATGCACCTGCTCACCAGTGCGGGGGATTCCAGTAGCATTGGTGAGGTCATGTGCCAGATGGTTCCAAGCCTCTGACTTGTATTCAGAGCCCTGGTACTGGCCATACAGCAGTCTGTTGCCATGGTCTTTGACAAGGAGCCCAACCATGACCCTGGACTCCAACATGCCCCAGCGCTGTACCCGAAAGCACGCTCCCTCTCCAAGTCCAGCCATATCTCCTGCAGTGATAAAACTCCAACAGATTCTGGCTGTACTCCCACATGTGCAGCTTAAATAAGGCTATTTTCATGCCCTCTGCCACCATTGGACCATTTTTAAAATTGCTAAGCTCTGCTTAACAGTGTGCAAACCTGCTAAGCTTAGTTGAGCAGTGCATAAAGTGGCATATGCTTAGCAGTGCTTAGTGGTGCACAAACCCGCTTAGTTGAACTGAGGACTGCTTAAACTTGTAATGCTAAGCACTGCCCAAACCAGTTAAATGGAGGTGCACGTTGCTAAGTACTGCTAAAACAGGTCCTGTTTGAGCATTGTTTGGCTTGGTTTAACAGTGCTTAGCAAAATGTAGCTAAGGGCAAACAAGGTTTTTGCATAATAAAAAAATATGTATTGACATTCATTACTCATTATTGATACTTTAGTATTATGTGTATGTTTTACTTTACATGACCTCACACTATGTACTTTAATTACTTTACCTTGGGCTGTGAATGTACTGTATTGGACACTTATGTTTAACTCGAGGTTTTCACTACATATCTCCACTGACACTGGGATTCTGGACCAGTTGCTGTAACCTGGTTAACAAATATTAATAACTATGTCAGTAAAAAAAATAAAAATGTATATAGAAATGCTTTCCAATGTAAAAGCTGAATGGCCTGTCTGCATATTCGAACTGTGTGCCTACTGCACATAAAGTCTTAACTCTAACCATTTAGGTAACTTGGCTGTGAGGATTTCAGCTATACATTACTATATAGCTTTTTATTACATTTAAGCATTGCTGAGCGACGTGCCACACAGCACAAACCCACTCAGCTATGCTTAAACTTGACCTTTTGTATGACAATTAAAAGCATCCGGTTTCTATTTTTAGATGTCTGGCACATGTTTATTGATAAGTGCGGTGCCGCGCAAACACCCGCATACAAAAAAAAATAAAATAAATAAAAATTTAAATCACATTTAATCATTTAATTTCAGTGCTGCGTGGCACTTTGACAGTACAGAGGGTGTGTTACGGACACTGTAAATCACCGCCTGTGTAATATATATAATTAAATACATTACTAAGTGTCCGAGGACACTTTACATTAATCTTTTAGTGCTGTATGATACTTTGACAGTGGGGGGTGTTACGGACACTGTAACACACCCCTGTGTAAATATATACAAACATTTATAAATAAGTGTCCAAGGGCACTTTACTTTAATGTTTTAGTGCCATATGGCACTTTGACAGTGCAGGAGGTGTGTTACACATCTCCGAGCACTGTAACACACCCCCTAGCACTGATTCAGTAACCGTGTACATGGCTCTTCCTCCATAGCGTGCCTTCATGAATATGCAAGGTGTGCTGCTGAGGGGGAGCTGCAAACGCTATTCCGACATGGAGTTTATTAAATCTGGGGGAATATCTGTCAACTTCTTAGAGCAAGAATTAGAAATTTGCTAGAATAACAGTGCTTGCATATGCATGCATGCATTTTTTTAAGGCTATGAAGTCTGAAATATCACGTCTTCATTGTTTAGTGACTAAATCATAACTGATTACCCAGAGATTTTATGTGGCATGGACCTAAAACATGAGGCAACATTAGGAACATTCTGTGAAACTAGGATAATTTCAATTTTGCTTCACACATCTATTTGTTGACCAAGTAAGCCAACTGGACAAATTGTCTTTTTTTATGAGCGACCCAAACACACTGCATGGTTAAGTGCATATCTCTCAACTGTCCAGAATCTTGTAGAATGTCCACATTATTGCCTTGTATTTTTGGTATACCTCTCATAAAATATGTGGTTTTCTGGCAATTCATTGAATTAAATTCTGATAGAGAACTGAATTTTAGTTTTCATATACTTCAGAAAATATGTGCTAATGCGAAATCTGTTATCCCAGTTCATTTCAAAGTTTATAAGAGCAATATTTAATATTTGTCCCTGCTTTCGGGTCTTCATCCCCCAATTAATTCTGATATGGTCCAGAATTCTTGCTCCAAAAGCTATGTTAAGTGACTTGCTCAAAGTCATACAGCTGGTAAATGAAAGTGTACCCTGTAACCTGGGAACATGAGGATAGGAAGCATTTGATTAACAGCTCAGATTCAGTACTCTGTGCAAATTGCCATCCAATGTATTCCATACAAATACACAGTAGTTCTATAAAGACAGATTTTAAAATAAGCAAACAATTAGATGGTAAGTTTTTTCATCTACAGCCAGACACTCCCCGACCACTGCCCATTTAGTGACTGCAATACTCAATGATGTACTATAAAGCAACAAATTTTATGAGGCACAGTACAAAAATATAAAGCAAAGATGGGGACATCCTATGATATCATAGACAGTTTTACTGTACAGATGTTCGCAGAATGTCCAGATTTTTGCCTCATCTTTTATATCTGTTCCTCATAAAATTAGTGATTTTCTGGCAAATCATTGGGATGTTCTGAGGATTGAAGTCACTAAATAATAATATACATTTGTGTTTCAGACTTCATATCCTTCAGAAAAATGCATGCTAAGACAAACCTGTTATTCTAGCAACTTTCTAAGTTTATAAAAACAATATTTAAAATCTATCCCGATTTTTCATCCTTTGCCCCCTCCCCCCATTCTATTAGGCTTTGTCTAGATTTTTTACACTAAGAGGTTGAGATGTATGACATTAGTACTATAAAAGCACATTTTAAAATAAGCAAACAATATTAAGATGTTTTCATCCACAGCCAGCACCCCACACCCACCCCCATTTAGTGACTATAATCTTCAATGAATTTCTGTAAAACAAAATATGCTGAGGCCTAGGAAGAATCCCCGGGCATCCGCTGAAAATGGACATGTATCCAGTCGGACTATCCCGGTAAACAAATGTAAAATAAATAAATAAATATGAAAAAGTCAGGGTCATTCTGTGGTATCAGGGACAATTTCAGATTTCTTTCACACAGCCACCAAGGAATAAATATTCCAACATAATTCATACAAATGCACACTAGTCCTAGGAAACAAGATTTTAAAATGATAAAACGACAAGAGGGAAACCTGCTTTTATCTACAGCCAGCAGCCCCCCCCACACACACACACACACACACACACACATACACACACACACACACATTTAGTGGCTACAATCATCAATGATTTGCCACAAAAGCAAATATATTATGAGACAGACCAAAACATGAGGCAAATTCTGGAAGAGCCTGCAAAATCTAAATAAATATACATTCAGGCAGGTTAGCCAGGACAATGAAATTGAGCTTCTCCACATTCAGATCACCCCAGATAAAATCCCATACATCTTTCTTGCAAGCTATAGGCCCCATCCCTGACCCAGAAGACCCATGGCATGTATTTAAACTTATTTGAAATACTTATCATCCAGCCCAATGCCATATTCATGGGTGACTTTAATTACCTCACTTGTAACAGAGAATCATATATGACACCAAACATGCAGGTACAGAGATTCTTGGACTTTGTAAACACACACTCCCTGGACCAGATTGTCAATACGCTGACCAGGGCTGCAAACATACTGGATCTGGTCCTCACTATTATGGAAGAGTGCTGCACACCACCTAATGTAATTTCTTCTCTGATAAGGTCAGACCATAGAATGAAATAAAACCAGGAACTCAAGCTTACCCTGGAACATTCAAGAACTACTCTAAGACTAACTCCTTACTATTAAGTTATAACTTGGCAATATGCCAAGCCTCCCTAACCCTAAAAGAACAGTGATGCCTATGCAGAACTGGTCACAGACACCATATACAGTCATGTTAATATCTGCATAGAGGCAGCTATACCCACCAGGAATAAGTACAAAACTAACTCAAAAATAACCACCCTGTTGGAATCCTATCAACAGTAGATAGTAGGAAGAAAATCATGTCAAAAATTAGGAGGTATAATACCCAGCAGGATGAAGGCACTCACATCAAACTAAATAAACAACTCAGGACAAATAAGTCTGCCAGGCAAAATTTGAGTGAATCTGTCCTCCAAGGCTTACAACCATGAGGCATTCTTTAGCTATGTCAACAATCTTAAAGGTAATTCTCAATTCTGCGCAGAGCTCATTGTTAATGAAGCCACTTAGACTGTGCAAACCTACTGGCAGACAAATTCCGCTCTGACTTTATTCATCTCTCCCTCCCAGCCTCCCATCAGGAAATATTATCAAATATAACTCCACTGATATCACTATAACAGGTCCTCAATGCTCTCTCTAAGGCCAAGAGCATTGCATCAATGAGCCTTGACAATATCTTGGGATGTTTTCTAAATAGCATGAAACATGATGTTAGGGCATCTGGATTCACCATTTAAACATAGCTTCCAAACAGGCACTGTGCTTCGCCAATTTATTTATTTACTATTTTTATTGACATTTGATTACTGGGAATGTCTGTGTAGGTAGGATTCCATTTTCAGCAGAGGTCCAGGAATAAAAGCTCCAAAGTATTACAAAACATTTTAAGAATAACAATTTTACAGTTGTTAAAAATAATGCAAAACAAATACAGTATAAATAAGTATACCAAAGTAGGTATAATATAAAAACATTGGTTACAAAAAAATACAAGTTACATGACAATCAATTAATAGTTAGAGAAAGTTTAGCAATGTATTGAGAAATTAAAGGTAAATTATTATAATACAAACAGGAATTATAATAGGAAGTGAGAGAAACGCAGGCTTATGGCATATGTAGAAAGAAAGCCAGGGGAGAAAAAAAATAATAGAAGTAAGGAAGTGAGTCTAGAAGAGAGAGTACGGAGATGTAAGGCATGAATAGGTGCTTGTCCACATATAAGGATATACTTTAAACAGTGATGAGCAAGAACAGAAACAGCTTTTGGCTAGGAAGTCTTTCAGAATGGTCTAGAAGGGTATTGATCTGATGGATAGAGATAAGGAGTTCCAGGCCATAGCAACATCATAGGAGTACAGACAATGCCCAGCAGATTTCATAGGTTTGTGGACAGAGAGGAGTTTTTGGTCACTGGATTGTAATGGCCGAGTAGGAACATAGTTGTGCTGAATGTTATTTATTGTTGGATAAATAGATGGATTCTGGATAATGTTATATGTGGCAAAAAGCTGTGTATATTTTAGCTGATGGGGTAGTTCTAAGCAATTTAGTTTTTTTAGTGCTATACAGTGGTTGGTTCTGAAAGGGGTATTTGTTGCAAATTTAGTAGCTTTGTTATAGCATTGTTCAAGTTTTAGTATTTGTGATGCCTGAAGATTAATATGGATGGGATCACCATGAAGAAAACTGGGAAGGAGATGAGTGGTAAGTGAAGCTATAGTTGTGTCGGTGAGAAAGCTTTTGGCTCTCTACAGCATCCCTAGTTTTTGAAGGTTTGTTTTCTTTTGTGATTTTGTATATGCAGGTCAAATTTAAGATTATAATCCACTATCATCCCTAATAATTTGCTATGACAAGTATCTTCAATGGTTGCATTATCAAGAGGAAGGACTTTAATTTATTTGTGTGTGTTTTTATGGGAGAGGGATTTTAGGGTTGTGCATGAATTGTGAGTTACAAAGCCATGTCTCAGTTGCTATTAAAGCTTCCTGAGTAATCTTATGGCGGTATGCCAAGTGGTGAGATATCCAAATTAGTGTGGAATTATCTGCATATTGCATTAGGGAGGCCTGTTGTGTGGATGTGTGGATGTTGTTAGTGAAAATGTTAAAGAGGAGGGACCAAGGATAGAGCCTTGTGGTACACTGGTGGTGGCTGGGAGGTATGGAAAGAGGATGGAGTGCTATTTTACTGATTGATATTTGACAGGTAGCTTTTGAGCCGTAGAAGGGTGGGCTGAGAGAGACCTAGTGAGGACATCTGAAGTAGACGTTTGCTGTGACAAACTTTGTCAAAGGCTTTAGACAAGTCTAGAAATAAGGAGGAGACTAGTTTGCCATTATCTCTAGCTTTATTGACAGTATCTATATAAGTGCAGTATTAGTACTATGTGAGGATGGAAGCCATGTTTTGTGGAAGTCTTCTTCCTGCAGGACATAGTTTAGCAATTGTTTTTGAATACATTTTTCAAGTTCTTTGGTGGAGGGTGTTAAGATTGCCATAGGTCTAAAGTTAGTAATTGTGTTTCAGGGTGCTAATGCAATTAATGTTGAATAGGCCCGAGGACATATGACAGAAAAGTATTGTGCTATTCTGGTTTAAGTATTTTGTGGTTGGTGTGGGAAGGTAAAAGTGGGAGAGAGACTTTAAGACAGCTGGTTGAAAGTACAAGTTCAGTGATGGCTAGTTTTAAAAAAAAGACCCTGTGGTCATTAGTCTAGTACATATATATGAACCTATAAATCAGGGCAGTTTCAACTTTCTTTTTTTTTTTTTATTCACAAAGAATAGCCTGAAAATACCAGGGATAGCAACTACAACCCTCCTGGACATGGACAGTCATTAGTAAATGTGATCCTGGAATGCAGTCCTCGGTATTGACTAGCATATTTACACTGGGATTACACAGCTAGGCTTGAAATGACCTCTGGGTTTATAGCCTAGTAAACTGCTATGATCCTATGATACTATAGGACAAGTTGCTTTCATCCACAGCCAGCCTGTAGTCCCCCTGAACTGCAACTGTCAATGTTACGGTCTTATGCCATGAATTACCCAGGGGCAGGACTGCAAAAATGCAGGCATGACAAGTAAGACTGTTATGCATTAATAAACTACTGTTATATGGTAATTAGGCATGACTGACATATACGCTGATTTCTGTTTGATGTGACGTATACATTAGTATAGATGGCAGACAATCTCACTTCCTCAGTCTGGTCATCTCTAAGCACAATTAACAAACAACTACAAGGACCTCCAATTTCTACAACACCAGCACAATGAAGACAAATGTACATATGTATATTGATATATTATAATAAAACAAAAAAACAGCATACACACAAAATTAACGTGTTATCTTTCCCATTGCTAGCACCCTAAAGTTTATTTGTTCAAGTGTAATGAACATGTTAATGACATTCTACTCCTTATGTATTAATTTCTTGTAATGATTAAAGTTTACACTGCCTAAAACTATAAAACTGTGAAATCTACATTAAGTGCTATTTGTTTAATATGTTGTTTTTATTTACATGTTTTGGGTTGTGGCCGAATAAGGTCTATAGTTTAGTCCACATCCTCTATCTGGTTAAATTAAATATTAACCCACTTGCCTGAATTAAAAACAAATGAAATTATGGCATACTTTTACTAGCTGTGGTATAATATGTGTATTTTGTACTTGCCAAAATATACTTCAGCTAAATTAATGTAAGTATCTGCTGTTCCATACAAAAACATCAGATCTGTGGTCAGGAATCAATTCATCTCTTCTAATGTTTTAACCAGACCCACTCAGTCAGCATATCTTCTTCCTTTCTTGATTTAAAGAAAAAAAAATCTGCTACCACCTTTCCATTTTCTACCCATTCAAAATAATTTACTAAAATATTAATATTCACAAAAATATTCACATTTTTATTTCATCATAGCAAATATGTCATATTTACATTGCACATAAGTATATGAATTAACTTTCCTGTTTGCTGCTATGATACTATGATGATGTACTGATACAATTTTTAATGCCGCAGTTTTAAACGTACTAACGTGCTTTTCTTTCATCTTGCCAAATGTCTGTCATGTGTGTGGTGTACATATCTATATCTAGCTACCTACATGTCATAACAATAGTTTTAGCTAATATGTGACGGTGAACAACAAGCTGATATCCACACATTTGCAGAGTCTAGGAATGATACTGCGATACACAGGCGTATGTTTCAATCAGATTAGTGACATTTCCTTCAAAGCACAACACATAGAGCCTCAAAACCTTAATCACAAAAGATCAAAATTAATTTACAAAAAAACCCAGATAATTATATATAAACCAATTCCAAGATTGCACTACAGTGGGGAAAGGACAAATTCCCCAGTCCTCATTGTTCCACAATTTTGCATAGAAAGAAGCTGGCAATGATCTATTTTCAATCAGCTGTACTGGCTTTTTTTTTTCTTTTTAAAAACTGAATTGTAATTGAAAGGTATGTATCCTGTCACAATCAGAGGACTCAGTGATACTTGTATCTGTCTTAGTCATGGTGGGGAGCTACCCTTCACAGATAGTGTGGATATGGCTAAACATACTGCGCACCCCGAATTTGAACTGGTTCTCCCCACACCATCTCCTGAGCGGGAAGGACCTCCTGTGGATGAGAGCCTTATATGTGTTATTTTTGTGTTTGAAGCAGCGGCATCAAAGGTTTGCTTCTTATCCTAGGATCATAGGATCATAAGGAGTTTACTAGGCTAACGGCCTTAGAGCCTTTTTAAGCCTAGCCATTCATGCCCCAGTTTTTCCAGTTATAAATGCCCATGGGCTAGAATGGCTTTAGTATATGCCTGTGCCATAGGGCATCTACAAACTGCCCCTATCTATAAGGACCACAGGTGACAAGCCAGAGGTGAATTTGTGATTTCCAGCCATCAGTCCAAATTGTATTTAAATGGACTTATGGAAGCCTAATCTTCCACGGACATACCCATCATAGGCCACTAACACAGAAATACCAGACTCTGTCACAACTCATAGCTGCCCTCTGCCTTGTGAACTACCAGGATGACACACAGACATACTGAAAATAATCCCCTCTACCTCATAGACTACCTAGAGAAAGGTACATCTTCCTACTGATATACCACTGTGACTGTGGGTCATGTTGACCCTTTATTGATGTATGAGTGCAGTCTTTGGCACAGTACCTTATAGAAGCATACAGTATTATAAAAGCCATTCACACTGCTGTCTCTCTCCCCTACAGTCCTGAGAACTATATGCATATGCTCTCCCACATACAGCAGCATGATATGAAAGAAATTACTGAATATTTGGGAAGCAGATGCCAGCAAAATACCCAGTGTTCCCATTAGGTAACTGAAAGGTCCCAGCACCTAAGACAGTAACAGCTACACATACATTAGCATCCATAGTGATAAGAAAACTGCAAATTCCCATAGATTCAGCGTGTGGGAAAAATATGAATACAGGTGACCAAGAACCACATAGAAAGACTTTGTTTATCAAATAAATAAATAAATAAAAGTTTCCAAACTTAAAATGCTTTCACTCTATACAGTATTTTCTGAAATACTTCTGTGGCCATTTATATTTACATTTCTTTGGATATTTGAATCCTGATCAGGTCTTACTTACTGGAGACATTACTGTATTTATGTGGGTAAAGTATGCAGACCAAGATCCAGATGATATCCTGATCTAATTATCTTCAATCAGCTGCTGTTTGTACCATTTCAGAACCCTAAGTCTGAGCCCTAAGTCTGTGAGGATGTGCAACCCAGTTAGCACAGGCAGCAGCTAGTACATTGGTAATTCCATCATCTACGAAACAGCAACGTATGAAATATAATATTAAGCTAAGGTACCTGAAGATACTTTGTAGATCTTAACCATGTACTCTGTAAGGTCTGGGTCTGATAGTGCCTTACACCTTGACAGACTAATGTAATTTCTAAAGTCAGAGAGATGGCATATTCTAAGCTGGGACATATGCTGTGCAGCAATTTCCATGCCTCACTTACACGAAGTAAGGATCACCTTGTGTTTAGACAATATTTTGTTAACCATCTGATTATGTGTGCTTCCAAGTATGGCCTATATCTCACATAATTAAATGCTCATGCTGCTAGTAAGTTTATGTGTTGCGTAAACTTCCCTGAATGTATTATGTAATATGATCCTTCTTGAAATTGTTGCCTTCCGTGTACCTGTTCTTAACTGTCTAACCTGACTGTTTAAAATATATACTATGTGCTTATTTATAGGTTCATAGGTATAGGAATATAGGGCCTTTATAATCCTATCTGTGCAATCCAATCTAATTGTGTTTCTATGCATCATGGGCATGTACTAGTAGGGGATATGTTAAATAGGAAGTTTCTTGATGTTATATTGGGGGGGGCATTTGGGCATTACCGTGTGCCTCTGTCTATCAGAGACATGGGGGTCACACCCGTCATGAGTTTCTGATTTCCCATCCATTTGTCAACCTTATGCTTAAATAGGGTTGGGTGTGGACTCTGCTTCACATGGATGGAAGCAGGGTTCGTAGGTTGTAAATAGTCTAATAACTACTAGGTCCCTTTGAGTACCCCAAACCATTTGGGTCATGATAATCAATAGCGTCTATGGGGGGGCATGTTATTAGTGAGGTAACTAAGGATTTGTAGGGGGTGTTAGGATAATACTTTTCTTATTGATGGCTTCTATTCACAAGGGACATAGAAGGCCATATGGGAGGTAAATTTACAATTTCCGATCCAATTGTCAGGGTTTCATTTGAATAAGGTCAGGGATGAACTCTGTTTTACATAGGTGGGGTGCCTATTCCTTAGTACAAGGATCATTTGGGACACATATCTGTCTCTCTCCAGCACATTCTGTTTATGTTACAAGTGAAGTTCAGAACCCTGGATCTACTGTTTCTGGTGCTGTTTGCTTTGTGCATGTACAATCGATTCATCGGTTCTTGGTCTGAGGAAGTCCTGTAAGCCAGGCAAAGATATCATCTCAGCAGCCTGTATGAAACTCAATACAGAGTTAGAGCCTGTATGCAGTCAGTGTAGGACATGGTATTCATGTCCTGAAGTCTCCTGGTAAGAACCCTTTGTGGGCATTCCAACTGTCTGGTTAGATACATGCCAAAGGGAGCATTATATTCAATGATAAGTCAGATAAGGGCCAGATAGAGTGGTAATTGTGAATAAATGGGATTAATAATAGGCATTAGGCAATTACGGCCTGTGGGATGGAGATCAGCAGGTACTGGATAACCAGAAAGTTTGAGGGGGCTGGAGGAGTCCTGCCATACTTATATCTATAATGATAACCCAGACTGAGAAGCAATCTTTACTCATCATGGTAGCAACTGACCTAATGAGACAGCTGCTGCTGTGTAGCACTGGGTCTGTTCTATTCTGATGAGATGTACCGATTGCCTGATAAGCTTTTCTGCCATTTGGTGGACTCCCTGTTTCCATAGTGCCCTGTAAGTTGAAGGCACGTCTATAACGCAAGCATATAGGGTAGGCAGGTTTGCATAAGACAAAAAGAGAACCATTTCAGCACCTCAGGGATAGAGCATCTGTCTTTCTGTGTTGCTGGTAAACTGAATTTTGGGCTGGACTCTGGGCACTGGTAGAGTCTGCTAAAGACAATAAGATGTAACAGCTGATGGACATCTGTCATATCCCATGAGGGGAGAGGGTGAAAGGAGAAGTTGCTATCTGTGCAATCTATGAAGACCAAAAGCCTCTCACACTGCCTACTAAATGGGGGGCTGGGTGATGTTGCAGTGCTGTGATGCCATTGTGCACACACTGCTCCTGTAGATGGGGATTTTACATGACTGCCACCCTCATTTAAGGAATCATAGGATTTTTTTCTTTTTTTTTTTTTTTTGTGGGCATCAGAAATGGGTATGACATGACTTAAACAGCACCCCTTTCTGCATGTATTGCAACAGCACTTGGGAACATCACCACTTTTTCTCCTGCTGCCAGTCTCAAGATCTCAAAAGAGATTAATGGTGAATAATGGTAATATAACTTCCTTGGATGTAGATGCCATACTGTCACCTATAACTTAGGTGACATAGAATAATTTTCTTATTATCTTAGCTACGTGTTGGTCAAAGGCCAGATTGCTGTCTACATATGTTCCCCGATCCCTTCCTACTGGGTTGACTCTTAAGGGTGTTTTATCAATGGAGTAATTAACTTGGGTTGACAGTTTCCCAAAGAACATTATAATGCATTTTTTAGCATTGCGTGGCACTAGTCATTTGACTATGTTAAACCCACCTGCAAGATGTTGGTGTTTTGGAGGAATCTATAACAGCTCCCAGTTTACAGTCATCTGCGAACCTGGTGAGCCAGAGGCTTTGAATGCTAGCCTTTTCTTCCAAGACAGAGATGTCAAACAGGAGTGGGCCCAGCACAGAGCCCCGGGCTACACTGTTGGTGACCAGTCTGATGTTGGAGGTGGTCTTACTGATACTGACTTCTTGGGTCCTGTCTGTGAGCCAGCCAGCAATCCAGCAAGTTATGTAAGGATTTAAGCCTAGCTCAGAGAGCTTGTCAACAATGCTTGAGATGGATATAGTATCAGATTCCTTAGCCAGGTGATGATATGCAGTATGCATTGTTTTACCCTTGTCCATTGTCCTGTTGACCCTCTTAAAGAAGTCTTCCAGGTTAAGTAGGCTTGATCTTCCTTTAACAAAGCCAAATTGGGATGGGAGCAGGGTCCAGCATCTGTAGGTTGCCAATGCCTTTGCTTATCATTTCCATGATAACCTGTTCCGTGGCTTTGCATACTAGACTTGTTAAATGGATGGGTCTGTAGTTTCATGGGTTGGTTGATGGTCCACCCTTGTGGAGGGGAATGACTGTTGCTTTCTTCCATTCACTTGGAACATATCCTGTTTCAAGGCTGCAGTTGAAGAGTTCCTCAACTGGTCCTGAGAGGTCATGTTTTAGACTGTTCAGGAGGCAACTGGTGATGTCAGAACCCATGGTGGTTGTGTGCTTGGCTGTAACAAGTGCTGCTAGCACCTGGTTCCTGCTGATATCTGGGGAAGTATGCTTAAGGGGATTTCACCTGGTATCTGGGAAGGTGAAGTCTGGGCTGAATTTATCAGCCAGTAGATGTTACCCTGATCAGTGAAGGTGGTACCATTCACCACCAGTTCAACACACTGCTGTGTATTATCTCTAAGGTACTGGACATAACTGAAGAAGGCCTTCTGATTATCCTTAGCCTGCGAGGCTATCCTGGCCTCATAGTTGGCCTTCGTGGACTTAATAGACCTATCAGTTTCTCGTTTAGTTGTATAAGAGAGCACTTGTCTTTAAGGGACTTGCTCTTCTTAATTTTGGCCACGAGTTTTCTTCTTTTATTATATACCCTGTTTAAGTGAAGATTCCACCAGTGAAGTTTGTTTTTAGTGTTTTGGAGGGTTTATTTCTGGTAGGTACAGTAATCTCTATACAGCCATTCACATTTGTATGGGGAATCTGTGAATAATTCTGCACAGGTAGCTGTGGACTCAGGGTTGAGGGGAGACTTGAATTTTGACAGACTGTCACTTAACCCTGGTTTTCCCTTGAATAGTTCCTAAATGTTACTGCACTAGCTTGATTTTCTTTTTTTTTAAACAAATTTATTGTTTTAACATATAAGAGAAATATCATAACAATTTTATACAAATAATTAAAAATAGGTATTATTATAATATTCAACAAAACAACTAAAGTATTTACAAAGACATCCACTACAATCAGATCAATTAATTAAACTAAAATACTGTGCTATTGAAATTAGAATTTTTTTAACAAATTTTGTAAATTATCCCATACAATAAAATGTGATGTTTTTCTAGTTGTTCTCATTCTAATTGTGCTTATTTCCATATGACACATTATATTCATAACATTTTTAAATTCATTGAACGAAGGAGGTGTATCTGAAATCCAATTTCTAGTTATTATTTTCCTAGCCACTGCTAGGATAGACCATAACAAGGGAAGCTTAATCTTTTAACACATTGAGGTACAGGTGTGTTGAATAATATAAGAGACTTAGAAATAATGAAATTATCTGTAAAAGAGCCTGCAAAAATTCATTAATTGACTTCCAGTATTCTTTCAACTTCATACAGTCATAAAACATATGAGCCCAGTCAGCATTAATTTCTACATTACATCTCTTACATAGATTATCTTTATTATTAATTTTATTCATCATCAAAGGTGTATAAAAGATCTATGTAAAAATTTCCATGTATAAAGTCTCCAGACAATGGAAGATGTAGTTCTATAAGCAGATTCCAATATATATTGTTTATCTTGTTGAGTTGGTGGGTCCCCATTAATAGAGGTGAAATAATTCCAGTATGAATCTACATTGTAAAAAGTTTCTTGTCTGATAATTTTATGTATATATGAAAGTTTACCTTTATCAGAAACTTTATGCTGTAAATTTATTATCAAGTAATCAATCAGTTTTGGAATAGATTCTTTAACTGTTATTGACATTAGATCTATTCTATCAATGAGATGTTGTCTAAAGATCTGAACCTCTAACCAGCAAGTTTCTCTTAGATCAAATTCTTGTTTTAAGAAATCTAGATTTTTAACTTTATTATCAGATATCAGCTGATACCAGTACTTTAGATTATTATCTATAGCTAAATGAGCTCCTTCAGAAGTAGATGACATAAGCATACCCTGAGTATAAATTATAGGAATACAATAAAATTCCATTCCCTATACTTAGGGTGCATGAATATAAAGTTACGATAACTAATAATAATATTTAATGGGTAACAGACCATATGTTTAGGTGTAATAGGTGAAGTACAAAATTCCTTTAGCAACCACAACATGGAGTTATTTATAATCATATTTTTATGTGTTAAGGAGATTTTCATGAAGTGCATACTAATTAGCTCCCAATAATCTTTCCATTTTGCGACATATGACCGATCTATTAATAAAGTAATAACTTTTATAATAGAAGAGATAATATATAAATTAAAGTCTGGAAAAGAAATACCCCTTGAGACCAGCTATTAGTATGTTTCTTTAATGCAATCCTAGGTCTATTAGGTGCCCATAAGAAATTTAACATTAGTGTATTCAGTTTCTTGATAGTTATTTTTGTAGGTGAAAGTATTATTGATTGTATTAAGTATAAAATCTTGGGGAATATTATCATTTTAATAATTGTAAGTCTCTCCTCCATAGTAAAAACATATTATTCCAGGTATTAAAAGATTTTGTATATTAAGAAAACAGGTATTATAGTTATTATATATAATAGATTTAATATCTTTAGATAGTATTATACCTAAATAAGTTATCTGACCTGAGTTGGGTACATATTTAGTAAAATCACTAATGAGAGTATTTTTGTATATATAGGTAGTATTTTAGTTTTTCTTCATTGAATATTAAACCAGAAATACTTTTAAAATTCATCATTTTATCAAATAAAGACTGCATAGAAGAATTAGATCCTGCTGATGTAATTAGAACATCATCTGCAAAAGTTGAATTTTTGATGTTGTATTTTCTTCTATTTCAAAACCCTCTATGTCAGTACTGTTTCTAATCAAATTAGCCCAAGGCTCCATTACTAAAGTGAATAATAGTGGAGAAAGTGGACATCCTTGCTTTGTACCTTTAAGAATGGGTATTTTTGTGAAACATATGTTCCTACCTTAATATAAGCCAGCGTTCCTTTGTATAAATGCTCAATTAAATTTACAAATGCATCAGAGAAATTTGTGCACTTCAGTAAGGTAAACAGATGGTCCCAACTTACTGAATCAAATGCTGAACCTATATCAAGACTAATAAGTGTTAAATCTTTCTTTTTCCTATTTGCAAAATCAATTAATGTTAAAGTTCTTCTTATATTATCAAAAGTATTTCTATTTACAATGAAGCCGTCTGATCTATGTCTATAATGCCGGGATAATTGTCTTCAATCTATCAGCAAAAATACTCATAAACATTTTATAATCAACATTAAGTAATGAGATGGGTCGATATGAAGAACATCTAGTTGGATCTTTATTAGGTTTTAAAATTGGTGAAATAAATGTATATTGCCAAGATGGGGGGGGTTATTAACTCAGTTTGGGCCAGAATAAAAA